>NC_136778.1:18145480-18242480 GCF_947034865.1 Barbatula barbatula | reverse complement strand
TAGTGATTCAGTGGATGATGAGAATGTCAGTTTTGACAAAGAACACTGTTCACTACTGAAATGCTCTCAATGAGCTGTTAGAATGTCAGAAACAAGCTTTCTGAGCTGAAAACTACATTTTGTGACAAAGTGGATCAGTGGATGATGAGAATGTCAGTTTTGACAAAGAACACTGTTCATTACTAAAATGCTCTCAATGAGCTGTTAGAATGTCAGAAACAAGCTTTCTGAGCTGAAAACTACATTTTGTAAAAAAGTGTATCAGTGGATGATGAGAATGTCAGTTTTGACAATGAATACTGTTCATTACTAAAATGCTCTAAATGAGCTGTTAGAATGTCAGAAACAAGCTTTCTGAGCGGAAAACTGCATTTTGTGACAAAGTGCATCAGTGGATGATGAGAATGTCAGTTTTTGACAAAGAACACTGTTCATTACAAAAAAGCTCTAATTGAGCTATTAGAATGTCAGAAACAAGCTTTCTGAGCAGAAAAATGCATTTTTTTACATAGTGATTCAGTGGATGATACTAATGTCAGTTTTGACAAAGAACACTGTTCATTACTGAAATGCTCTAATTGAGCTGTTAGAATGTCAGAAACAAGCTTTCTGAGCTGAAATCTGCATTTTGTGACAAAGTTCATCAGTGGATGATGAGAATGTCAGTTTTGACAAAGAACACTGTTCATTACTAAAATGCTCTCAATGAGCTGTTAGAATGTCAGAAACAAGCTTTCTGAGCTGAAAACTACATTTTGTAAAAAAGTGTATCAGTGGATGATGAGAATGTCAGTTTTGACAAAGAACACTGTTCAATACTGAAATTCTCTCAATGAGCTGTTAGAATGTCAGAAACAAGCTTTCTGAGCAGAAAACTGCATTTTGTGATAAAGTGATTTAGTGGATGATGAGAATGTCAGTTTTTGACAAAGAACACTGTTCATTACTGAAATGCTCTAATTGAGCTGTTAGAATGTCAGAAACAAGCTTTCTGAGCTGAAATCTGCATTTTATGACAAAGTGCATCAGTGGATGATGAGAATGTCAGTTTTGACAAAGAACACTGTTCATAAAAAAAAGCTCTAATGGAGCTGTTAGAATGTCAGAAACAAGCTTTCTGAGCTGAAAACTGCATTTTGTGACAAAGTGCATCAGTGGATGATGAGAATGTCAGTTTTGACAAAGAACACTGTTCATTACTGAAATGCTCTAATTGAGCTGTTAGAATGTCAGAAACAAGCTTTCTGAGCTGAAAACTGCATTTTGTGACAAAGTGCATCAGTGGATGATGAGAATGTCAGTTTTGTCAAAGAACACTGTTCATTACAAAAATGCTCTAATTGGGGTTTTAGAATGTCAGAAACAAGCTTTCTGGGCTGAAATCTGCATTTTGTGACAAAGTGCATCAGTGGAATATGAGAATGTCAGTTTTGACAAAGAACACTGTTCATTACTGAAATGCTCTAATTGAGCTGTTAGAATGTCAGAAACAAGCTTTCTGAGCTGAAAACTGCATTTTGTGACAAAGTGCATGAGTGGATGATTAGAATGTCAATTTTTGACAAAGAACACTGTTCATTACTGAAATGCTCTAATTGAGCTGTTTGAATGTCAGAAACAAGCTTTCTGAGCAGAAAACTGCATTTTGTGACAAAGTCATTCAGTGGATGATGAGAATGTCAGTTTTGACAAAGAACACTGTTCATTACTGAAATGCTCTAATTGAGCTGTAGAATGTCAGAAACAAACTTTCTGAGCAGAAAAATGCATTTTGTGACAAAGTGCATCAGTGGATGATGAGAATGTCAGTTTTGACAAAGAACACTGTTCATTACTGAAATGCTCTAATTGAGCTGTAGAATGTCAGAAACAAGCTTTCTGAGCAGAAATCTGCATTTTGTGACAAAGTGCATCAGTGGATGATGAGAATGTCAGTTTTTGACAAAGAACACTGTTCATTACTAAAATGCTCCAATTGAGGTGCTAGAATGTCAGAAACAAGCTTTCTGAGCTGAAAACTGCATTTTGTGACAAAGTGCATCAGTGGATGATGAGAATGTCAGTTTTGACAAAGAACACTGTTCATAAAAAAAAGCTCTAATGGAGCTGTTAGAATGTCAGAAACAAGCTTTCTGAGCTGAAAACTGCATTTTGTGACAAAGTGCATCAGTGGATGATGAGAATGTCAGTTTTGACAAAGAACACTGTTCATTACTGAAATGCTCTAATTGAGCTGTTAGAATGTCAGAAACAAGCTTTCTGAGCTGAAAACTGCATTTTGTGACAAAGTGCATCAGTGGATGATGAGAATGTCAGTTTTGTCAAAGAACACTGTTCATTACAAAAATGCTCTAATTGGGGTTTTAGAATGTCAGAAACAAGCTTTCTGGGCTGAAATCTGCATTTTGTGACAAAGTGCATCAGTGGAATATGAGAATGTCAGTTTTGACAAAGAACACTGTTCATTACTGAAATGCTCTAATTGAGCTGTTAGAATGTCAGAAACAAGCTTTCTGAGCTGAAAACTGCATTTTGTGACAAAGTGCATGAGTGGATGATTATAATGTCAATTTTTGACAAAGAACACTGTTCATTACTGAAATGCTCTAATTGAGCTGTTTGAATGTCAGAAACAAGCTTTCTGAGCAGAAAACTGCATTTTGTGACAAAGTCATTCAGTGGATGATGAGAATGTCAGTTTTGACAAAGAACACTGTTCATTACTGAAATGCTCTAATTGAGCTGTAGAATGTCAGAAACAAACTTTCTGAGCAGAAAAATGCATTTTGTGACAAAGTGCATCAGTGGATGATGAGAATGTCAGTTTTGACAAAGAACACTGTTCATTACTGAAATGCTCTAATTGAGCTGTAGAATGTCAGAAACAAGCTTTCTGAGCAGAAATCTGCATTTTGTGACAAAGTGCATCAGTGGATGATGAGAATGTCAGTTTTTGACAAAGAACACTGTTCATTACTAAAATGCTCCAATTGAGGTGCTAGAATGTCAGAAACAAGCTTTCTGAGCTGAAAACTGCATTTTGTGACAAAGTGCATCAGTGGATGATGAGAATGTCAGTTTTGACAAAGAACACTGTTCATTACTGAAATGCTCTCAATGAGCTGTTAGAATGTCAGAACCAAGCTTTCTGAGCTGAAAACTGCATTTTGTGACAAAGTGCATCAGTGGATGATGAGAATGTCAGTTTTGACAAAGAACACTGTTCATTACAAAAAAGCTCTAATTGAGCTGTTAGAATGTCAGAAACAAGCTTTCTGAGCAGAAAATGCATTTTGTGACATAGTGATTCAGTGGATGATGCTAATGTCAGTTTTGACAAAGAACACTGTTCATTACTGAAATGCTCTAATTGAGCTGTTGGAATGTCAGAAACAAGCTTTCTGAGCTGAAATCTGCATTTTGTGACAAAGTTCATCAGTGGATGATGAGAATGTCAGTTTTGACAAAGAACACTGTTCATTACTAAAATGCTCTAATTGAGCTGTTAGAATGTCAAAAACAAGCTTTCTGAGCTGAAAACTACATTTTGTGACAAAGTCTATCAGTGGATGATGAGAATGTCAGTTTTGACAATGAATACTGTTCATTACTAAAATGCTCTAATTGAGCTGTTAGAATGTCAGAAACAAGCTTTCTGAGCTGAAAACTGCATTTTGTGACAAAGTGGATCAGTGGATGATGAGAATGTCAGTTTTGACAAAGAACACTGTTCATTACTAAAATGCTCTAATTGAGCTGTTAGAATGTCAGAAACAAGCTTTCTGAGCTGAAAACTGCATTTTGTGACAAAGTGCATAAATGATGTTTAATTAACAAAGTTCGGGAGGAGCCGTAGCATATAATCAGCCGGCTGGTCCACAATCAGCAATCACTGCACATACACAATTAGCCATAGCGAGCTCGCTCATAAATAGAGAATCCATCTTACCTGCTCGATCTCCTAAGATTAAGCATCCCTCCTCCACCCCGGCTCCTCTCCCAAACTCACTTTTCTTTTGCAAGAGCCCCGGGGGGTGTGCTCTGGGCTCAAACCGGTTCCGAGCTCGGCGCACTCACCCTGACCAAGGTGTAGTGTTTCGGGTTCGGATAGATCTGGCGAGCTCGGAGCCCGCTTCCCGGACAGCACGCCAAATACGCATAACCTTCATAACCAAGCTCTTGCTTTATTATCCCTATCAACATCGCTGTTATCTGCGCAGGTGAACTCGTGAAGTGGATGATGAGAATGTCAGTTTTGACAAAGAACACTGTTCATTACTGAAATGCTCTCAATGAGCTGTTAGAATGTCAAAAACAAGCTTTCTGAGCTGAACACTACATTTTGTGACAAAGTGTATCAGTGGATGATGAGAATGTCAGTTTTTGACAAAGAACACTGTTCATTACTGAAATGCTCTAATTGAGCTGTTAGAATGTCAGAAACAAGCTTTCTGAGCTGAAAACTGCATTTTGTGACAAAGTGCATCAGTGGATGATGAGAATGTCAGTTTTGACAAAGAACACTGTTCATTACAAAAAAGCTCTAATTGAGCTGTTAGAATGTCAGAAACAAGCTTTCTGAGCAGAAAAATGCATTTTGTGACATAGTTATTCAGTGGATGATGCTAATGTCAGTTTTGACAAAGAACACTGTTCATTACTGAAATGCTCTAATTGAGCTGTTAGAATGTCAGAAACAAGCTTTCTGAGCTGAAATCTGCATTTTGTGACAAAGTTCATCAGTGGATGATGAGAATGTCAGTTTTGACAAAGAACACTGTTCATTACTGAAATGCTCTAATTGAGGTGTTAGAATGTCAGAAACAAGCTTTCTGAGCTAAAAACTGCATTTTGTGACAAAGTGCATCAGTGGATGATGAGAATGTCAGTTTTGACAAAGAACACTATTCATTTCTGAAATGCTCTCAATGAGCTGTTAGAATGTCAGAAATAAGCCTTCTGAGCTGAAAACTGCATTTTGTAACAAAGTGCATCAGTGGATGATGAGAATGTCAGTTTTGACAAAGAACACTGTTCAATACTGAAATGCTCTAATTGAGCTGTTAGAATGTCAGAAACAAGCTTTCTGAGCTGAAAACTGCATTTTGTGACAAAGTGCATCAGTGGATGATGAGAATGTCAGTTTTGACAAAGAACACTGTTCATTTCTGAAATGCTCTCAATGAGCTGTTAGAATGTCAGAAATAAGCTTTCTGAGCTGAAAACTGCATTTTGTGACAAAGTGCATCAGTGGATGATGAGAATGTCAGTTTTGACAAAGAACACTGTTCAATACTGAAATGCTCTAATTGAGCTGTTAGAATGTCAGAAACAAGCTTTCTGAGCTGAAAACTGCATTTTGTGACAAAGTGCATCAGTGGATGATGAGAATGTCAGTTTTGACAAAGAACACTGTTCATTACTGAAATGCTCTAATTGAGCTGTTAGAATGTCAGAAACAAGCTTTCTGAGCTGAAAACTGCATTTTGTGACAAAGTGCATCAGTGGATGATGAGAATGTCAGTTTTGACAAAGAACACTGTTCATTACAAAAAAGCTCTAATTGAGCTGTTAGAATGTCAGAAACAAGCTGTCTGAGAAGAAAAATCTATTTTGTGACATAGTGATTCAGTGGATGATGAGAATGTCAGTTTTGACAAAGAACACTGTTCACTACTGAAATGCTCTCAATGAGCTGTTAGAATGTCAGAAACAAGCTTTCTGAGCTGAAAACTACATTTTGTGACAAAGTGGATCAGTGGATGATGAGAATGTCAGTTTTGACAAAGAACACTGTTCATTACTAAAATGCTCTAATTGAGCTGTTAGAATGTCAGAAACAAGCTTTCTGAGCTGAAAACTGCATTTTGTGACAAAGTGGATCAGTGGATGATGCGAATGTCAGTTTTGACAAAGAACACTGTTCATTACTAAAATGCTCTAATTGAGCTGTTAGAATGTCAGAAACAAGCTTTCTGAGCTGAAAACTGCATTTTGTGACAAAGTGCATAAGTGGATGATGAGAATGTCAGTTTTGACAAAGAACACTGTTCATTACTGAAATGCTCTCAATGAGCTGTTAGAATGTCAAAAACAAGCTTTCTGAGCTGAAAACTACATTTTGTGACAAAGTGTATCAGTGGATGATGAGAATGTCAGTTTTTGACAAAGAACACTGTTCATTACTGAAATGCTCTAATTGAGCTGTTAGAATGTCAGAAACAAGCTTTCTGAGCTGAAAACTGCATTTTGTGACAAAGTGCATCAGTGGATGATGAGAATGTCAGTTTTGACAAAGAACACTGTTCATTACAAAAAAGCTCTAATTGAGCTGTTAGAATGTCAGAAACAAGCTTTCTGAGCAGAAAAATGCATTTTGTGACATAGTTATTCAGTGGATGATGCTAATGTCAGTTTTGACAAAGAACACTGTTCATTACTGAAATGCTCTAATTGAGCTGTTAGAATGTCAGAAACAAGCTTTCTGAGCTGAAATCTGCATTTTGTGACAAAGTTCATCAGTGGATGATGAGAATGTCAGTTTTGACAAAGAACACTGTTCATTACTGAAATGCTCTAATTGAGGTGTTAGAATGTCAGAAACAAGCTTTCTGAGCTAAAAACTGCATTTTGTGACAAAGTGCATCAGTGGATGATGAGAATGTCAGTTTTGACAAAGAACACTATTCATTTCTGAAATGCTCTCAATGAGCTGTTAGAATGTCAGAAATAAGCCTTCTGAGCTGAAAACTGCATTTTGTAACAAAGTGCATCAGTGGATGATGAGAATGTCAGTTTTGACAAAGAACACTGTTCAATACTGAAATGCTCTAATTGAGCTGTTAGAATGTCAGAAACAAGCTTTCTGAGCTGAAAACTGCATTTTGTGACAAAGTGCATCAGTGGATGATGAGAATGTCAGTTTTGACAAAGAACACTGTTCATTTCTGAAATGCTCTCAATGAGCTGTTAGAATGTCAGAAATAAGCTTTCTGAGCTGAAAACTGCATTTTGTGACAAAGTGCATCAGTGGATGATGAGAATGTCAGTTTTGACAAAGAACACTGTTCAATACTGAAATGCTCTAATTGAGCTGTTAGAATGTCAGAAACAAGCTTTCTGAGCTGAAAACTGCATTTTGTGACAAAGTGCATCAGTGGATGATGAGAATGTCAGTTTTGACAAAGAACACTGTTCATTACTGAAATGCTCTAATTGAGCTGTTAGAATGTCAGAAACAAGCTTTCTGAGCTGAAAACTGCATTTTGTGACAAAGTGCATCAGTGGATGATGAGAATGTCAGTTTTGACAAAGAACACTGTTCATTACAAAAAAGCTCTAATTGAGCTGTTAGAATGTCAGAAACAAGCTGTCTGAGAAGAAAAATCTATTTTGTGACATAGTGATTCAGTGGATGATGAGAATGTCAGTTTTGACAAAGAACACTGTTCACTACTGAAATGCTCTCAATGAGCTGTTAGAATGTCAGAAACAAGCTTTCTGAGCTGAAAACTACATTTTGTGACAAAGTGGATCAGTGGATGATGAGAATGTCAGTTTTGACAAAGAACACTGTTCATTACTAAAATGCTCTCAATGAGCTGTTAGAATGTCAGAAACAAGCTTTCTGAGCTGAAAACTACATTTTGTAAAAAAGTGTATCAGTGGATGATGAGAATGTCAGTTTTGACAATGAATACTGTTCATTACTAAAATGCTCTAAATGAGCTGTTAGAATGTCAGAAACAAGCTTTCTGAGCGGAAAACTGCATTTTGTGACAAAGTGCATCAGTGGATGATGAGAATGTCAGTTTTTGACAAAGAACACTGTTCATTACAAAAAAGCTCTAATTGAGCTATTAGAATGTCAGAAACAAGCTTTCTGAGCAGAAAAATGCATTTTGTTACATAGTGATTCAGTGGATGATACTAATGTCAGTTTTGACAAAGAACACTGTTCATTACTGAAATGCTCTAATTGAGCTGTTAGAATGTCAGAAACAAGCTTTCTGAGCTGAAATCTGCATTTTGTGACAAAGTTCATCAGTGGATGATGAGAATGTCAGTTTTGACAAAGAACACTGTTCATTACTAAAATGCTCTCAATGAGCTGTTAGAATGTCAGAAACAAGCTTTCTGAGCTGAAAACTACATTTTGTAAAAAAGTGTATCAGTGGATGATGAGAATGTCAGTTTTGACAAAGAACACTGTTCAATACTGAAATTCTCTCAATGAGCTGTTAGAATGTCAGAAACAAGCTTTCTGAGCAGAAAACTGCATTTTGTGATAAAGTGATTTAGTGGATGATGAGAATGTCAGTTTTTGACAAAGAACACTGTTCATTACTGAAATGCTCTAATTGAGCTGTTAGAATGTCAGAAACAAGCTTTCTGAGCTGAAATCTGCATTTTATGACAAAGTGCATCAGTGGATGATGAGAATGTCAGTTTTGACAAAGAACACTGTTCATAAAAAAAAGCTCTAATGGAGCTGTTAGAATGTCAGAAACAAGCTTTCTGAGCTGAAAACTGCATTTTGTGACAAAGTGCATCAGTGGATGATGAGAATGTCAGTTTTGACAAAGAACACTGTTCATTACTGAAATGCTCTAATTGAGCTGTTAGAATGTCAGAAACAAGCTTTCTGAGCTGAAAACTGCATTTTGTGACAAAGTGCATCAGTGGATGATGAGAATGTCAGTTTTGTCAAAGAACACTGTTCATTACAAAAATGCTCTAATTGGGGTTTTAGAATGTCAGAAACAAGCTTTCTGGGCTGAAATCTGCATTTTGTGACAAAGTGCATCAGTGGAATATGAGAATGTCAGTTTTGACAAAGAACACTGTTCATTACTGAAATGCTCTAATTGAGCTGTTAGAATGTCAGAAACAAGCTTTCTGAGCTGAAAACTGCATTTTGTGACAAAGTGCATGAGTGGATGATTAGAATGTCAATTTTTGACAAAGAACACTGTTCATTACTGAAATGCTCTAATTGAGCTGTTTGAATGTCAGAAACAAGCTTTCTGAGCAGAAAACTGCATTTTGTGACAAAGTCATTCAGTGGATGATGAGAATGTCAGTTTTGACAAAGAACACTGTTCATTACTGAAATGCTCTAATTGAGCTGTAGAATGTCAGAAACAAACTTTCTGAGCAGAAAAATGCATTTTGTGACAAAGTGCATCAGTGGATGATGAGAATGTCAGTTTTGACAAAGAACACTGTTCATTACTGAAATGCTCTAATTGAGCTGTAGAATGTCAGAAACAAGCTTTCTGAGCAGAAATCTGCATTTTGTGACAAAGTGCATCAGTGGATGATGAGAATGTCAGTTTTTGACAAAGAACACTGTTCATTACTAAAATGCTCCAATTGAGGTGCTAGAATGTCAGAAACAAGCTTTCTGAGCTGAAAACTGCATTTTGTGACAAAGTGCATCAGTGGATGATGAGAATGTCAGTTTTGACAAAGAACACTGTTCATAAAAAAAAGCTCTAATGGAGCTGTTAGAATGTCAGAAACAAGCTTTCTGAGCTGAAAACTGCATTTTGTGACAAAGTGCATCAGTGGATGATGAGAATGTCAGTTTTGACAAAGAACACTGTTCATTACTGAAATGCTCTAATTGAGCTGTTAGAATGTCAGAAACAAGCTTTCTGAGCTGAAAACTGCATTTTGTGACAAAGTGCATCAGTGGATGATGAGAATGTCAGTTTTGTCAAAGAACACTGTTCATTACAAAAATGCTCTAATTGGGGTTTTAGAATGTCAGAAACAAGCTTTCTGGGCTGAAATCTGCATTTTGTGACAAAGTGCATCAGTGGAATATGAGAATGTCAGTTTTGACAAAGAACACTGTTCATTACTGAAATGCTCTAATTGAGCTGTTAGAATGTCAGAAACAAGCTTTCTGAGCTGAAAACTGCATTTTGTGACAAAGTGCATGAGTGGATGATGAGAATGTCAATTTTTGACAAAGAACACTGTTCATTACTGAAATGCTCTAATTGAGCTGTTTGAATGTCAGAAACAAGCTTTCTGAGCAGAAAACTGCATTTTGTGACAAAGTCATTCAGTGGATGATGAGAATGTCAGTTTTGACAAAGAACACTGTTCATTACTGAAATGCTCTAATTGAGCTGTAGAATGTCAGAAACAAACTTTCTGAGCAGAAAAATGCATTTTGTGACAAAGTGCATCAGTGGATGATGAGAATGTCAGTTTTGACAAAGAACACTGTTCATTACTGAAATGCTCTAATTGAGCTGTAGAATGTCAGAAACAAGCTTTCTGAGCAGAAATCTGCATTTTGTGACAAAGTGCATCAGTGGATGATGAGAATGTCAGTTTTTGACAAAGAACACTGTTCATTACTAAAATGCTCCAATTGAGGTGCTAGAATGTCAGAAACAAGCTTTCTGAGCTGAAAACTGCATTTTGTGACAAAGTGCATCAGTGGATGATGAGAATGTCATTTTTGACAAAGAACACTGTTCATTACTGAAATGCTCTCAATGAACTGTTAGAATGTCAGAACCGAGCTTTCTGAGCTGAAAACTGCATTTTGTGACAAAGTGCATCAGTGGATGATGAGAATGTCAGTTTTGACAAAGAACACTGTTCATTACAAAAAAGCTCTAATTGAGCTGTTAGAATGTCAGAAACAAGCTTTCTGAGCAGAAAATGCATTTTGTGACATAGTGATTCAGTGGATGATGCTAATGTCAGTTTTGACAAAGAACACTGTTCATTACTGAAATGCTCTAATTGAGCTGTTGGAATGTCAGAAACAAGCTTTTTGAGCTGAAATCTGCATTTTGTGACAAAGTTCATCAGTGAATGTTGAGAATGTCAGTTTTGACAAAGAACACTGTTCATTACTAAAATGCTCTAATTGAGCTGTTAGAATGTCAAAAACAAGCTTTCTGAGCTGAAAACTACATTTTGTGACAAAGTCTATCAGTGGATGATGAGAATGTCAGTTTTGACAATGAATACTGTTCATTACTAAAATGCTCTAATTGAGCTGTTAGAATGTCAGAAACAAGCTTTCTGAGCTGAAAACTGCATTTTGTGACAAAGTGGATCAGTGGATGATGCGAATGTCAGTTTTGACAAAGAACACTGTTCATTACTAAAATGCTCTAATTGAGCTGTTAGAATGTCAGAAACAAGCTTTCTGAGCTGAAAACTGCATTTTGTGACAAAGTGCATAAGTGGATGATGAGAATGTCAGTTTTGACAAAGAACACTGTTCATTACTGAAATGCTCTCAATGAGCTGTTAGAATGTCAAAAACAAGCTTTCTGAGCTGAAAACTACATTTTGTGACAAAGTGTATCAGTGGATGATGAGAATGTCAGTTTTTGACAAAGAACACTGTTCATTACTGAAATGCTCTAATTGAGCTGTTAGAATGTCAGAAACAAGCTTTCTGAGCTGAAAACTGCATTTTGTGACAAAGTGCATCAGTGGATGATGAGAATGTCAGTTTTGACAAAGAACACTGTTCATTACAAAAAAGCTCTAATTGAGCTGTTAGAATGTCAGAAACAAGCTTTCTGAGCAGAAAAATGCATTTTGTGACATAGTTATTCAGTGGATGATGCTAATGTCAGTTTTGACAAAGAACACTGTTCATTACTGAAATGCTCTAATTGAGCTGTTAGAATGTCAGAAACAAGCTTTCTGAGCTGAAATCTGCATTTTGTGACAAAGTTCATCAGTGGATGATGAGAATGTCAGTTTTGACAAAGAACACTGTTCATTACTGAAATGCTCTAATTGAGGTGTTAGAATGTCAGAAACAAGCTTTCTGAGCTAAAAACTGCATTTTGTGACAAAGTGCATCAGTGGATGATGAGAATGTCAGTTTTGACAAAGAACACTATTCATTTCTGAAATGCTCTCAATGAGCTGTTAGAATGTCAGAAATAAGCCTTCTGAGCTGAAAACTGCATTTTGTAACAAAGTGCATCAGTGGATGATGAGAATGTCAGTTTTGACAAAGAACACTGTTCAATACTGAAATGCTCTAATTGAGCTGTTAGAATGTCAGAAACAAGCTTTCTGAGCTGAAAACTGCATTTTGTGACAAAGTGCATCAGTGGATGATGAGAATGTCAGTTTTGACAAAGAACACTGTTCATTTCTGAAATGCTCTCAATGAGCTGTTAGAATGTCAGAAATAAGCTTTCTGAGCTGAAAACTGCATTTTGTGACAAAGTGCATCAGTGGATGATGAGAATGTCAGTTTTGACAAAGAACACTGTTCAATACTGAAATGCTCTAATTGAGCTGTTAGAATGTCAGAAACAAGCTTTCTGAGCTGAAAACTGCATTTTGTGACAAAGTGCATCAGTGGATGATGAGAATGTCAGTTTTGACAAAGAACACTGTTCATTACTGAAATGCTCTAATTGAGCTGTTAGAATGTCAGAAACAAGCTTTCTGAGCTGAAAACTGCATTTTGTGACAAAGTGCATCAGTGGATGATGAGAATGTCAGTTTTGACAAAGAACACTGTTCATTACAAAAAAGCTCTAATTGAGCTGTTAGAATGTCAGAAACAAGCTGTCTGAGAAGAAAAATCTATTTTGTGACATAGTGATTCAGTGGATGATGAGAATGTCAGTTTTGACAAAGAACACTGTTCACTACTGAAATGCTCTCAATGAGCTGTTAGAATGTCAGAAACAAGCTTTCTGAGCTGAAAACTACATTTTGTGACAAAGTGGATCAGTGGATGATGAGAATGTCAGTTTTGACAAAGAACACTGTTCATTACTAAAATGCTCTCAATGAGCTGTTAGAATGTCAGAAACAAGCTTTCTGAGCTGAAAACTACATTTTGTAAAAAAGTGTATCAGTGGATGATGAGAATGTCAGTTTTGACAATGAATACTGTTCATTACTAAAATGCTCTAAATGAGCTGTTAGAATGTCAGAAACAAGCTTTCTGAGCGGAAAACTGCATTTTGTGACAAAGTGCATCAGTGGATGATGAGAATGTCAGTTTTTGACAAAGAACACTGTTCATTACAAAAAAGCTCTAATTGAGCTATTAGAATGTCAGAAACAAGCTTTCTGAGCAGAAAAATGCATTTTGTTACATAGTGATTCAGTGGATGATACTAATGTCAGTTTTGACAAAGAACACTGTTCATTACTGAAATGCTCTAATTGAGCTGTTAGAATGTCAGAAACAAGCTTTCTGAGCTGAAATCTGCATTTTGTGACAAAGTTCATCAGTGGATGATGAGAATGTCAGTTTTGACAAAGAACACTGTTCATTACTAAAATGCTCTCAATGAGCTGTTAGAATGTCAGAAACAAGCTTTCTGAGCTGAAAACTACATTTTGTAAAAAAGTGTATCAGTGGATGATGAGAATGTCAGTTTTGACAAAGAACACTGTTCAATACTGAAATTCTCTCAATGAGCTGTTAGAATGTCAGAAACAAGCTTTCTGAGCAGAAAACTGCATTTTGTGATAAAGTGATTTAGTGGATGATGAGAATGTCAGTTTTTGACAAAGAACACTGTTCATTACTGAAATGCTCTAATTGAGCTGTTAGAATGTCAGAAACAAGCTTTCTGAGCTGAAATCTGCATTTTATGACAAAGTGCATCAGTGGATGATGAGAATGTCAGTTTTGACAAAGAACACTGTTCATAAAAAAAAGCTCTAATGGAGCTGTTAGAATGTCAGAAACAAGCTTTCTGAGCTGAAAACTGCATTTTGTGACAAAGTGCATCAGTGGATGATGAGAATGTCAGTTTTGACAAAGAACACTGTTCATTACTGAAATGCTCTAATTGAGCTGTTAGAATGTCAGAAACAAGCTTTCTGAGCTGAAAACTGCATTTTGTGACAAAGTGCATCAGTGGATGATGAGAATGTCAGTTTTGTCAAAGAACACTGTTCATTACAAAAATGCTCTAATTGGGGTTTTAGAATGTCAGAAACAAGCTTTCTGGGCTGAAATCTGCATTTTGTGACAAAGTGCATCAGTGGAATATGAGAATGTCAGTTTTGACAAAGAACACTGTTCATTACTGAAATGCTCTAATTGAGCTGTTAGAATGTCAGAAACAAGCTTTCTGAGCTGAAAACTGCATTTTGTGACAAAGTGCATGAGTGGATGATTAGAATGTCAATTTTTGACAAAGAACACTGTTCATTACTGAAATGCTCTAATTGAGCTGTTTGAATGTCAGAAACAAGCTTTCTGAGCAGAAAACTGCATTTTGTGACAAAGTCATTCAGTGGATGATGAGAATGTCAGTTTTGACAAAGAACACTGTTCATTACTGAAATGCTCTAATTGAGCTGTAGAATGTCAGAAACAAACTTTCTGAGCAGAAAAATGCATTTTGTGACAAAGTGCATCAGTGGATGATGAGAATGTCAGTTTTGACAAAGAACACTGTTCATTACTGAAATGCTCTAATTGAGCTGTAGAATGTCAGAAACAAGCTTTCTGAGCAGAAATCTGCATTTTGTGACAAAGTGCATCAGTGGATGATGAGAATGTCAGTTTTTGACAAAGAACACTGTTCATTACTAAAATGCTCCAATTGAGGTGCTAGAATGTCAGAAACAAGCTTTCTGAGCTGAAAACTGCATTTTGTGACAAAGTGCATCAGTGGATGATGAGAATGTCAGTTTTGACAAAGAACACTGTTCATAAAAAAAAGCTCTAATGGAGCTGTTAGAATGTCAGAAACAAGCTTTCTGAGCTGAAAACTGCATTTTGTGACAAAGTGCATCAGTGGATGATGAGAATGTCAGTTTTGACAAAGAACACTGTTCATTACTGAAATGCTCTAATTGAGCTGTTAGAATGTCAGAAACAAGCTTTCTGAGCTGAAAACTGCATTTTGTGACAAAGTGCATCAGTGGATGATGAGAATGTCAGTTTTGTCAAAGAACACTGTTCATTACAAAAATGCTCTAATTGGGGTTTTAGAATGTCAGAAACAAGCTTTCTGGGCTGAAATCTGCATTTTGTGACAAAGTGCATCAGTGGAATATGAGAATGTCAGTTTTGACAAAGAACACTGTTCATTACTGAAATGCTCTAATTGAGCTGTTAGAATGTCAGAAACAAGCTTTCTGAGCTGAAAACTGCATTTTGTGACAAAGTGCATGAGTGGATGATTATAATGTCAATTTTTGACAAAGAACACTGTTCATTACTGAAATGCTCTAATTGAGCTGTTTGAATGTCAGAAACAAGCTTTCTGAGCAGAAAACTGCATTTTGTGACAAAGTCATTCAGTGGATGATGAGAATGTCAGTTTTGACAAAGAACACTGTTCATTACTGAAATGCTCTAATTGAGCTGTAGAATGTCAGAAACAAACTTTCTGAGCAGAAAAATGCATTTTGTGACAAAGTGCATCAGTGGATGATGAGAATGTCAGTTTTGACAAAGAACACTGTTCATTACTGAAATGCTCTAATTGAGCTGTAGAATGTCAGAAACAAGCTTTCTGAGCAGAAATCTGCATTTTGTGACAAAGTGCATCAGTGGATGATGAGAATGTCAGTTTTTGACAAAGAACACTGTTCATTACTAAAATGCTCCAATTGAGGTGCTAGAATGTCAGAAACAAGCTTTCTGAGCTGAAAACTGCATTTTGTGACAAAGTGCATCAGTGGATGATGAGAATGTCAGTTTTGACAAAGAACACTGTTCATTACAAAAAAGCTCTAATTGAGCTGTTAGAATGTCAGAAACAAGCTGTCTGAGCAGAAAATGCATTTTGTGACATAGTGATTCAGTGGATGATGCTAATGTCAGTTTTGACAAAGAACACTGTTCATTACTGAAATGCTCTAATTGAGCTGTTGGAATGTCAGAAACAAGCTTTCTGAGCTGAAATCTGCATTTTGTGACAAAGTTCATCAGTGGATGATGAGAATGTCAGTTTTGACAAAGAACACTGTTCATTACTAAAATGCTCTAATTGAGCTGTTAGAATGTCAAAAACAAGCTTTCTGAGCTGAAAACTGCATTTTGTGACAAAGTGCATCAGTGGATGATGAGAATGTCAGTTTTGTCAAAGAACACTGTTCATTACAAAAATGCTCTAATTGGGGTTTTAGAATGTCAGAAACAAGCTTTCTGGGCTGAAATCTGCATTTTGTGACAAAGTGCATCAGTGGAATATGAGAATGTCAGTTTTGACAAAGAACACTGTTCATTACTGAAATGCTCTAATTGAGCTGTTAGAATGTCAGAAACAAGCTTTCTGAGCTGAAAACTGCATTTTGTGACAAAGTGCATGAGTGGATGATTATAATGTCAATTTTTGACAAAGAACACTGTTCATTACTGAAATGCTCTAATTGAGCTGTTGGAATGTCAGAAACAAGCTTTCTGAGCTGAAATCTGCATTTTGTGACAAAGTTCATCAGTGGATGATGAGAATGTCAGTTTTGACAAAGAACACTGTTCATTACTGAAATGCTCTCAATGAGCTGTTAGAATGTCAGAACCAAGCTTTCTGAGCTGAAAACTGCATTTTGTGACAAAGTGCATCAGTGGATGATGAGAATGTCAGTTTTGACAAAGAACACTGTTCATTACAAAAAAGCTCTAATTGAGCTGTTAGAATGTCAGAAACAAGCTTTCTGAGCAGAAAATGCATTTTGTGACATAGTGATTCAGTGGATGATGCTAATGTCAGTTTTGACAAAGAACACTGTTCATTACTGAAATGCTCTAATTGAGCTGTTGGAATGTCAGAAACAAGCTTTCTGAGCTGAAATCTGCATTTTGTGACAAAGTTCATCAGTGGATGATGAGAATGTCAGTTTTGACAAAGAACACTGTTCATTACTAAAATGCTCTAATTGAGCTGTTAGAATGTCAAAAACAAGCTTTCTGAGCTGAAAACTACATTTTGTGACAAAGTCTATCAGTGGATGATGAGAATGTCAGTTTTGACAATGAATACTGTTCATTACTAAAATGCTCTAATTGAGCTGTTAGAATGTCAGAAACAAGCTTTCTGAGCTGAAATCTGCATTTTGTGACAAAGTTCATCAGTGGATGATGAGAATGTCAGTTTTGACAAAGAACACTGTTCATTACTGAAATGCTCTAATTGAGGTGTTAGAATGTCAGAAACAAGCTTTCTGAGCTAAAAACTGCATTTTGTGACAAAGTGCATCAGTGGATGATGAGAATGTCAGTTTTGACAAAGAACACTATTCATTTCTGAAATGCTCTCAATGAGCTGTTAGAATGTCAGAAATAAGCCTTCTGAGCTGAAAACTGCATTTTGTAACAAAGTGCATCAGTGGATGATGAGAATGTCAGTTTTGACAAAGAACACTGTTCAATACTGAAATGCTCTAATTGAGCTGTTAGAATGTCAGAAACAAGCTTTCTGAGCTGAAAACTGCATTTTGTGACAAAGTGCATCAGTGGATGATGAGAATGTCAGTTTTGACAAAGAACACTGTTCATTTCTGAAATGCTCTCAATGAGCTGTTAGAATGTCAGAAATAAGCTTTCTGAGCTGAAAACTGCATTTTGTGACAAAGTGCATCAGTGGATGATGAGAATGTCAGTTTTGACAAAGAACACTGTTCAATACTGAAATGCTCTAATTGAGCTGTTAGAATGTCAGAAACAAGCTTTCTGAGCTGAAAACTGCATTTTGTGACAAAGTGCATCAGTGGATGATGAGAATGTCAGTTTTGACAAAGAACACTGTTCATTACTGAAATGCTCTAATTGAGCTGTTAGAATGTCAGAAACAAGCTTTCTGAGCTGAAAACTGCATTTTGTGACAAAGTGCATCAGTGGATGATGAGAATGTCAGTTTTGACAAAGAACACTGTTCATTACAAAAAAGCTCTAATTGAGCTGTTAGAATGTCAGAAACAAGCTGTCTGAGAAGAAAAATCTATTTTGTGACATAGTGATTCAGTGGATGATGAGAATGTCAGTTTTGACAAAGAACACTGTTCACTACTGAAATGCTCTCAATGAGCTGTTAGAATGTCAGAAACAAGCTTTCTGAGCTGAAAACTACATTTTGTGACAAAGTGGATCAGTGGATGATGAGAATGTCAGTTTTGACAAAGAACACTGTTCATTACTAAAATGCTCTCAATGAGCTGTTAGAATGTCAGAAACAAGCTTTCTGAGCTGAAAACTACATTTTGTAAAAAAGTGTATCAGTGGATGATGAGAATGTCAGTTTTGACAATGAATACTGTTCATTACTAAAATGCTCTAAATGAGCCGTTAGAATGTCAGAAACAAGCTTTCTGAGCGGAAAACTGCATTTTGTGACAAAGTGCATCAGTGGATGATGAGAATGTCAGTTTTTGACAAAGAACACTGTTCATTACAAAAAAGCTCTAATTGAGCTATTAGAATGTCAGAAACAAGCTTTCTGAGCAGAAAAATGCATTTTGTTACATAGTGATTCAGTGGATGATACTAATGTCAGTTTTGACAAAGAACACTGTTCATTACTGAAATGCTCTAATTGAGCTGTTAGAATGTCAGAAACAAGCTTTCTGAGCTGAAATCTGCATTTTGTGACAAAGTTCATCAGTGGATGATGAGAATGTCAGTTTTGACAAAGAACACTGTTCATTACTAAAATGCTCTCAATGAGCTGTTAGAATGTCAGAAACAAGCTTTCTGAGCTGAAAACTACATTTTGTAAAAAAGTGTATCAGTGGATGATGAGAATGTCAGTTTTGACAAAGAACACTGTTCAATACTGAAATTCTCTCAATGAGCTGTTAGAATGTCAGAAACAAGCTTTCTGAGCAGAAAACTGCATTTTGTGATAAAGTGATTTAGTGGATGATGAGAATGTCAGTTTTTGACAAAGAACACTGTTCATTACTGAAATGCTCTAATTGAGCTGTTAGAATGTCAGAAACAAGCTTTCTGAGCTGAAATCTGCATTTTATGACAAAGTGCATCAGTGGATGATGAGAATGTCAGTTTTGACAAAGAACACTGTTCATAAAAAAAAGCTCTAATGGAGCTGTTAGAATGTCAGAAACAAGCTTTCTGAGCTGAAAACTGCATTTTGTGACAAAGTGCATCAGTGGATGATGAGAATGTCAGTTTTGACAAAGAACACTGTTCATTACTGAAATGCTCTAATTGAGCTGTTAGAATGTCAGAAACAAGCTTTCTGAGCTGAAAACTGCATTTTGTGACAAAGTGCATCAGTGGATGATGAGAATGTCAGTTTTGTCAAAGAACACTGTTCATTACAAAAATGCTCTAATTGGGGTTTTAGAATGTCAGAAACAAGCTTTCTGGGCTGAAATCTGCATTTTGTGACAAAGTGCATCAGTGGAATATGAGAATGTCAGTTTTGACAAAGAACACTGTTCATTACTGAAATGCTCTAATTGAGCTGTTAGAATGTCAGAAACAAGCTTTCTGAGCTGAAAACTGCATTTTGTGACAAAGTGCATGAGTGGATGATTAGAATGTCAATTTTTGACAAAGAACACTGTTCATTACTGAAATGCTCTAATTGAGCTGTTTGAATGTCAGAAACAAGCTTTCTGAGCAGAAAACTGCATTTTGTGACAAAGTCATTCAGTGGATGATGAGAATGTCAGTTTTGACAAAGAACACTGTTCATTACTGAAATGCTCTAATTGAGCTGTAGAATGTCAGAAACAAACTTTCTGAGCAGAAAAATGCATTTTGTGACAAAGTGCATCAGTGGATGATGAGAATGTCAGTTTTGACAAAGAACACTGTTCATTACTGAAATGCTCTAATTGAGCTGTAGAATGTCAGAAACAAGCTTTCTGAGCAGAAATCTGCATTTTGTGACAAAGTGCATCAGTGGATGATGAGAATGTCAGTTTTTGACAAAGAACACTGTTCATTACTAAAATGCTCCAATTGAGGTGCTAGAATGTCAGAAACAAGCTTTCTGAGCTGAAAACTGCATTTTGTGACAAAGTGCATCAGTGGATGATGAGAATGTCAGTTTTGACAAAGAACACTGTTCATAAAAAAAAGCTCTAATGGAGCTGTTAGAATGTCAGAAACAAGCTTTCTGAGCTGAAAACTGCATTTTGTGACAAAGTGCATCAGTGGATGATGAGAATGTCAGTTTTGACAAAGAACACTGTTCATTACTGAAATGCTCTAATTGAGCTGTTAGAATGTCAGAAACAAGCTTTCTGAGCTGAAAACTGCATTTTGTGACAAAGTGCATCAGTGGATGATGAGAATGTCAGTTTTGTCAAAGAACACTGTTCATTACAAAAATGCTCTAATTGGGGTTTTAGAATGTCAGAAACAAGCTTTCTGGGCTGAAATCTGCATTTTGTGACAAAGTGCATCAGTGGAATATGAGAATGTCAGTTTTGACAAAGAACACTGTTCATTACTGAAATGCTCTAATTGAGCTGTTAGAATGTCAGAAACAAGCTTTCTGAGCTGAAAACTGCATTTTGTGACAAAGTGCATGAGTGGATGATTATAATGTCAATTTTTGACAAAGAACACTGTTCATTACTGAAATGCTCTAATTGAGCTGTTTGAATGTCAGAAACAAGCTTTCTGAGCAGAAAACTGCATTTTGTGACAAAGTCATTCAGTGGATGATGAGAATGTCAGTTTTGACAAAGAACACTGTTCATTACTGAAATGCTCTAATTGAGCTGTAGAATGTCAGAAACAAACTTTCTGAGCAGAAAAATGCATTTTGTGACAAAGTGCATCAGTGGATGATGAGAATGTCAGTTTTGACAAAGAACACTGTTCATTACTGAAATGCTCTAATTGAGCTGTAGAATGTCAGAAACAAGCTTTCTGAGCAGAAATCTGCATTTTGTGACAAAGTGCATCAGTGGATGATGAGAATGTCAGTTTTTGACAAAGAACACTGTTCATTACTAAAATGCTCCAATTGAGGTGCTAGAATGTCAGAAACAAGCTTTCTGAGCTGAAAACTGCATTTTGTGACAAAGTGCATCAGTGGATGATGAGAATGTCAGTTTTGACAAAGAACACTGTTCATTACTGAAATGCTCTCAATGAGCTGTTAGAATGTCAGAACCAAGCTTTCTGAGCTGAAAACTGCATTTTGTGACAAAGTGCATCAGTGGATGATGAGAATGTCAGTTTTGACAAAGAACACTGTTCATTACAAAAAAGCTCTAATTGAGCTGTTAGAATGTCAGAAACAAGCTTTCTGAGCAGAAAATGCATTTTGTGACATAGTGATTCAGTGGATGATGCTAATGTCAGTTCTGAAAAAGAACACTGTTCATTACTGAAATGCTCTAATTGAGCTGTTGGAATGTCAGAAACAAGCTTTCTGAGCTGAAATCTGCATTTTGTGACAAAGTTCATCAGTGGATGATGAGAATGTCAGTTTTGACAAAGAACACTGTTCATTACTAAAATGCTCTAATTGAGCTGTTAGAATGTCAAAAACAAGCTTTCTGAGCTGAAAACTACATTTTGTGACAAAGTCTATCAGTGGATGATGAGAATGTCAGTTTTGACAATGAATACTGTTCATTACTAAAATGCTCTAATTGAGCTGTTAGAATGTCAGAAACAAGCTTTCTGAGCTGAAAACTGCATTTTGTGACAAAGTGGATCAGTGGATGATGAGAATGTCAGTTTTGACAAAGAACACTGTTCATTACTAAAATGCTCTAATTGAGCTGTTAGAATGTCAGAAACAAGCTTTCTGAGCTGAAAACTGCATTTTGTGACAAAGTGCATAAATGATGTTTAATTAACAAAGTTCGGGAGGAGCCGTAGCATATAATCAGCCGGCTGGTCCACAATCAGCAATCACTGCACATACACAATTAGCCATAGCGAGCTCGCTCATAAATAGAGAATCCATCTTACCTGCTCGATCTCCTAAGATTAAGCATCCCTCCTCCACCCCGGCTCCTCTCCCAAACTCACTTTTCTTTTGCAAGAGCCCCGGGGGGTGTGCTCTGGGCTCAAACCGGTTCCGAGCTCGGCGCACTCACCCTGACCAAGGTGTAGTGTTTCGGGTTCGGATAGATCTGGCGAGCTCGGAGCCCGCTTCCCGGACAGCACGCCAAATACGCATAACCTTCATAACCAAGCTCTTGCTTTATTATCCCTATCAACATCGCTGTTATCTGCGCAGGTGAACTCGTGAAGTGGATGATGAGAATGTCAGTTTTGACAAAGAACACTGTTCATTACTGAAATATTCTCAATGAGCTGTTAGAATGTCAAAAACAAGCTTTCTGAGCTGAACACTACATTTTGTGACAAAGTGTATCAGTGGATGATGAGAATGTCAGTTTTTGACAAAGAACACTGTTCATTACTGAAATGCTCTAATTGAGCTGTTAGAATGTCAGAAACAAGCTTTCTGAGCTGAAAACTGCATTTTGTGACAAAGTGCATCAGTGGATGATGAGAATGTCAGTTTTGACAAAGAACACTGTTCATTACAAAAAAGCTCTAATTGAGCTGTTAGAATGTCAGAAACAAGCTTTCTGAGCAGAAAAATGCATTTTGTGACATAGTTATTCAGTGGATGATGCTAATGTCAGTTTTGACAAAGAACACTGTTCATTACTGAAATGCTCTAATTGAGCTGTTAGAATGTCAGAAACAAGCTTTCTGAGCTGAAATCTGCATTTTGTGACAAAGTTCATCAGTGGATGATGAGAATGTCAGTTTTGACAAAGAACACTGTTCATTACTGAAATGCTCTAATTGAGGTGTTAGAATGTCAGAAACAAGCTTTCTGAGCTAAAAACTGCATTTTGTGACAAAGTGCATCAGTGGATGATGAGAATGTCAGTTTTGACAAAGAACACTGTTCAATACTGAAATGCTCTAATTGAGCTGTTAGAATGTCAGAAACAAGCTTTCTGAGCTGAAAACTGCATTTTGTGACAAAGTGCATCAGTGGATGATGAGAATGTCAGTTTTGACAAAGAACACTGTTCATTTCTGAAATGCTCTCAATGAGCTGTTAGAATGTCAGAAATAAGCTTTCTGAGCTGAAAACTGCATTTTGTGACAAAGTGCATCAGTGGATGATGAGAATGTCAGTTTTGACAAAGAACACTGTTCAATACTGAAATGCTCTAATTGAGCTGTTAGAATGTCAGAAACAAGCTTTCTGAGCTGAAAACTGCATTTTGTGACAAAGTGCATCAGTGGATGATGAGAATGTCAGTTTTGACAAAGAACATTGTTCATTACTGAAATGCTCTAATTGAGCTGTTAGAATGTCAGAAACAAGCTTTCTGAGCTGAAAACTGCATTTTGTGACAAAGTGCATCAGTGGATGATGAGAATGTCAGTTTTGACAAAGAACACTGTTCATTACAAAAAAGCTCTAATTGAGCTGTTAGAATGTCAGAAACAAGCTGACTGAGCAGAAAAATCTATTTTGTGACATAGTGATTCAGTGGATGATGAGAATGTCAGTTTTGACAAAGAACACTGTTCAGTACTGAAATGCTCTCAATGAGCTGTTAGAATGTCAGAAACAAGCTTTCTGAGCTGAAAACTACATTTTGTGACAAAGTGGATCAGTGGATGATGAGAATGTCAGTTTTGACAAAGAACACTGTTCATTACTAAAATGCTCTCAATGAGCTGTTAGAATGTCAGAAACAAGCTTTCTGAGCTGAAAACTACATTTTGTAAAAAAGTGTATCAGTGGATGATGAGAATGTCAGTTTTGACAATGAATACTGTTAATTACTAAAATGCTCTAATTGAGCTGTTAGAATGTCAGAAACAAACTTTCTGAGCAGAAAAATGCATTTTGTGACAAAGTGCATCAGTGGATGATGAGAATGTCAGTTTTGACAAAGAACACTGTTCATTACTGAAATGCTCTAATTGAGCTGTAGAATGTCAGAAACAAGCTTTCTGAGCAGAAATCTGCATTTTGTGACAAAGTGCATCAGTGGATGATGAGAATGTCAGTTTTTGACAAAGAACACTGTTCATTACTAAAATGCTCCAATTGAGGTGCTAGAATGTCAGAAACAAGCTTTCTGAGCTGAAGACTGCATTTTGTGACAAAGTGCATCAGTGGATGATGAGAATGTCATTTTTGACAAAGAACACTGTTCATTACTGAAATGCTCTCAATGAACTGTTAGAATGTCAGAACCAAGCTTTCTGAGCTGAAAACTGCATTTTGTGACAAAGTGCATCAGTGGATGATGAGAATGTCAGTTTTGACAAAGAACACTGTTCATTACAAAAAAGCTCTAATTGAGCTGTTAGAATGTCAGAAACAAGCTTTCTGAGCAGAAAATGCATTTTGTGACATAGTGATTCAGTGGATGATGCTAATGTCAGTTTTGACAAAGAACACTGTTCATTACTGAAATGCTCTAATTGAGCTGTTGGAATGTCAGAAACAAGCTTTTTGAGCTGAAATCTGCATTTTGTGACAAAGTTCATCAGTGAATGTTGAGAATGTCAGTTTTGACAAAGAACACTGTTCATTACTAAAATGCTCTAATTGAGCTGTTAGAATGTCAAAAACAAGCTTTCTGAGCTGAAAACTACATTTTGTGACAAAGTCTATCAGTGGATGATGAGAATGTCAGTTTTGACAATGAATACTGTTCATTACTAAAATGCTCTAATTGAGCTGTTAGAATGTCAGAAACAAGCTTTCTGAGCTGAAAACTGCATTTTGTGACAAAGTGGATCAGTGGATGATGCGAATGTCAGTTTTGACAAAGAACACTGTTCATTACTAAAATGCTCTAATTGAGCTGTTAGAATGTCAGAAACAAGCTTTCTGAGCTGAAAACTGCATTTTGTGACAAAGTGCATAAGTGGATGATGAGAATGTCAGTTTTGACAAAGAACACTGTTCATTACTGAAATGCTCTCAATGAGCTGTTAGAATGTCAAAAACAAGCTTTCTGAGCTGAAAACTACATTTTGTGACAAAGTGTATCAGTGGATGATGAGAATGTCAGTTTTTGACAAAGAACACTGTTCATTACTGAAATGCTCTAATTGAGCTGTTAGAATGTCAGAAACAAGCTTTCTGAGCTGAAAACTGCATTTTGTGACAAAGTGCATCAGTGGATGATGAGAATGTCAGTTTTGACAAAGAACACTGTTCATTACAAAAAAGCTCTAATTGAGCTGTTAGAATGTCAGAAACAAGCTTTCTGAGCAGAAAAATGCATTTTGTGACATAGTTATTCAGTGGATGATGCTAATGTCAGTTTTGACAAAGAACACTGTTCATTACTGAAATGCTCTAATTGAGCTGTTAGAATGTCAGAAACAAGCTTTCTGAGCTGAAATCTGCATTTTGTGACAAAGTTCATCAGTGGATGATGAGAATGTCAGTTTTGACAAAGAACACTGTTCATTACTGAAATGCTCTAATTGAGGTGTTAGAATGTCAGAAACAAGCTTTCTGAGCTAAAAACTGCATTTTGTGACAAAGTGCATCAGTGGATGATGAGAATGTCAGTTTTGACAAAGAACACTATTCATTTCTGAAATGCTCTCAATGAGCTGTTAGAATGTCAGAAATATGCCTTCTGAGCTGAAAACTGCATTTTGTAACAAAGTGCATCAGTGGATGATGAGAATGTCAGTTTTGACAAAGAACACTGTTCAATACTGAAATGCTCTAATTGAGCTGTTAGAATGTCAGAAACAAGCTTTCTGAGCTGAAAACTGCATTTTGTGACAAAGTGCATCAGTGGATGATGAGAATGTCAGTTTTGACAAAGAACACTGTTCATTTCTGAAATGCTCTCAATGAGCTGTTAGAATGTCAGAAATAAGCTTTCTGAGCTGAAAACTGCATTTTGTGACAAAGTGCATCAGTGGATGATGAGAATGTCAGTTTTGACAAAGAACACTGTTCAATACTGAAATGCTCTAATTGAGCTGTTAGAATGTCAGAAACAAGCTTTCTGAGCTGAAAACTGCATTTTGTGACAAAGTGCATCAGTGGATGATGAGAATGTCAGTTTTGACAAAGAACACTGTTCATTACTGAAATGCTCTAATTGAGCTGTTAGAATGTCAGAAACAAGCTTTCTGAGCTGAAAACTGCATTTTGTGACAAAGTGCATCAGTGGATGATGAGAATGTCAGTTTTGACAAAGAACACTGTTCATTACAAAAAAGCTCTAATTGAGCTGTTAGAATGTCAGAAACAAGCTGTCTGAGAAGAAAAATCTATTTTGTGACATAGTGATTCAGTGGATGATGAGAATGTCAGTTTTGACAAAGAACACTGTTCACTACTGAAATGCTCTCAATGAGCTGTTAGAATGTCAGAAACAAGCTTTCTGAGCTGAAAACTACATTTTGTGACAAAGTGGATCAGTGGATGATGAGAATGTCAGTTTTGACAAAGAACACTGTTCATTACTAAAATGCTCTAATTGAGCTGTTAGAATGTCAGAAACAAGCTTTCTGAGCTGAAAACTGCATTTTGTGACAAAGTGGATCAGTGGATGATGCGAATGTCAGTTTTGACAAAGAACACTGTTCATTACTAAAATGCTCTAATTGAGCTGTTAGAATGTCAGAAACAAGCTTTCTGAGCTGAAAACTGCATTTTGTGACAAAGTGCATAAGTGGATGATGAGAATGTCAGTTTTGACAAAGAACACTGTTCATTACTGAAATGCTCTCAATGAGCTGTTAGAATGTCAAAAACAAGCTTTCTGAGCTGAAAACTACATTTTGTGACAAAGTGTATCAGTGGATGATGAGAATGTCAGTTTTTGACAAAGAACACTGTTCATTACTGAAATGCTCTAATTGAGCTGTTAGAATGTCAGAAACAAGCTTTCTGAGCTGAAAACTGCATTTTGTGACAAAGTGCATCAGTGGATGATGAGAATGTCAGTTTTGACAAAGAACACTGTTCATTACAAAAAAGCTCTAATTGAGCTGTTAGAATGTCAGAAACAAGCTTTCTGAGCAGAAAAATGCATTTTGTGACATAGTTATTCAGTGGATGATGCTAATGTCAGTTTTGACAAAGAACACTGTTCATTACTGAAATGCTCTAATTGAGCTGTTAGAATGTCAGAAACAAGCTTTCTGAGCTGAAATCTGCATTTTGTGACAAAGTTCATCAGTGGATGATGAGAATGTCAGTTTTGACAAAGAACACTGTTCATTACTGAAATGCTCTAATTGAGGTGTTAGAATGTCAGAAACAAGCTTTCTGAGCTAAAAACTGCATTTTGTGACAAAGTGCATCAGTGGATGATGAGAATGTCAGTTTTGACAAAGAACACTATTCATTTCTGAAATGCTCTCAATGAGCTGTTAGAATGTCAGAAATAAGCCTTCTGAGCTGAAAACTGCATTTTGTAACAAAGTGCATCAGTGGATGATGAGAATGTCAGTTTTGACAAAGAACACTGTTCAATACTGAAATGCTCTAATTGAGCTGTTAGAATGTCAGAAACAAGCTTTCTGAGCTGAAAACTGCATTTTGTGACAAAGTGCATCAGTGGATGATGAGAATGTCAGTTTTGACAAAGAACACTGTTCATTTCTGAAATGCTCTCAATGAGCTGTTAGAATGTCAGAAATAAGCTTTCTGAGCTGAAAACTGCATTTTGTGACAAAGTGCATCAGTGGATGATGAGAATGTCAGTTTTGACAAAGAACACTGTTCAATACTGAAATGCTCTAATTGAGCTGTTAGAATGTCAGAAACAAGCTTTCTGAGCTGAAAACTGCATTTTGTGACAAAGTGCATAAGTGGATGATGAGAATGTCAGTTTTGACAAAGAACACTGTTCATTACTGAAATGCTCTAATTGAGCTGTTAGAATGTCAGAAACAAGCTTTCTGAGCTGAAAACTGCATTTTGTGACAAAGTGCATCAGTGGATGATGAGAATGTCAGTTTTGACAAAGAACACTGTTCATTACAAAAAAGCTCTAATTGAGCTGTTAGAATGTCAGAAACAAGCTGTCTGAGAAGAAAAATCTATTTTGTGACATAGTGATTCAGTGGATGATGAGAATGTCAGTTTTGACAAAGAACACTGTTCACTACTGAAATGCTCTCAATGAGCTGTTAGAATGTCAGAAACAAGCTTTCTGAGCTGAAAACTACATTTTGTGACAAAGTGGATCAGTGGATGATGAGAATGTCAGTTTTGACAAAGAACACTGTTCATTACTAAAATGCTCTCAATGAGCTGTTAGAATGTCAGAAACAAGCTTTCTGAGCTGAAAACTACATTTTGTAAAAAAGTGTATCAGTGGATGATGAGAATGTCAGTTTTGACAATGAATACTGTTCATTACTAAAATGCTCTAAATGAGCTGTTAGAATGTCAGAAACAAGCTTTCTGAGCGGAAAACTGCATTTTGTGACAAAGTGCATCAGTGGATGATGAGAATGTCAGTTTTTGACAAAGAACACTGTTCATTACAAAAAAGCTCTAATTGAGCTATTAGAATGTCAGAAACAAGCTTTCTGAGCAGAAAAATGCATTTTGTTACATAGTGATTCAGTGGATGATACTAATGTCAGTTTTGACAAAGAACACTGTTCATTACTGAAATGCTCTAATTGAGCTGTTAGAATGTCAGAAACAAGCTTTCTGAGCTGAAATCTGCATTTTGTGACAAAGTTCATCAGTGGATGATGAGAATGTCAGTTTTGACAAAGAACACTGTTCATTACTAAAATGCTCTCAATGAGCTGTTAGAATGTCAGAAACAAGCTTTCTGAGCTGAAAACTACATTTTGTAAAAAAGTGTATCAGTGGATGATGAGAATGTCAGTTTTGACAAAGAACACTGTTCAATACTGAAATTCTCTCAATGAGCTGTTAGAATGTCAGAAACAAGCTTTCTGAGCAGAAAACTGCATTTTGTGATAAAGTGATTTAGTGGATGATGAGAATGTCAGTTTTGACAAAGAACACTGTTCATAAAAAAAAGCTCTAATGGAGCTGTTAGAATGTCAGAAACAAGCTTTCTGAGCTGAAAACTGCATTTTGTGACAAAGTGCATCAGTGGATGATGAGAATGTCAGTTTTGACAAAGAACACTGTTCATTACTGAAATGCTCTAATTGAGCTGTTAGAATGTCAGAAACAAGCTTTCTGAGCTGAAATCTGCATTTTATGACAAAGTGCATCAGTGGATGATGAGAATGTCAGTTTTGACAAAGAACACTGTTCATAAAAAAAAGCTCTAATGGAGCTGTTAGAATGTCAGAAACAAGCTTTCTGAGCTGAAAACTGCATTTTGTGACAAAGTGCATCAGTGGATGATGAGAATGTCAGTTTTGTCAAAGAACACTGTTCATTACAAAAATGCTCTAATTGGGGTTTTAGAATGTCAGAAACAAGCTTTCTGGGCTGAAATCTGCATTTTGTGACAAAGTGCATCAGTGGAATATGAGAATGTCAGTTTTGACAAAGAACACTGTTCATTACTGAAATGCTCTAATTGAGCTGTTAGAATGTCAGAAACAAGCTTTCTGAGCTGAAAACTGCATTTTGTGACAAAGTGCATGAGTGGATGATTAGAATGTCAATTTTTGACAAAGAACACTGTTCATTACTGAAATGCTCTAATTGAGCTGTTTGAATGTCAGAAACAAGCTTTCTGAGCAGAAAACTGCATTTTGTGACAAAGTCATTCAGTGGATGATGAGAATGTCAGTTTTGACAAAGAACACTGTTCATTACTGAAATGCTCTAATTGAGCTGTAGAATGTCAGAAACAAACTTTCTGAGCAGAAAAATGCATTTTGTGACAAAGTGCATCAGTGGATGATGAGAATGTCAGTTTTGACAAAGAACACTGTTCATTACTGAAATGCTCTAATTGAGCTGTAGAATGTCAGAAACAAGCTTTCTGAGCAGAAATCTGCATTTTGTGACAAAGTGCATCAGTGGATGATGAGAATGTCAGTTTTTGACAAAGAACACTGTTCATTACTAAAATGCTCCAATTGAGGTGCTAGAATGTCAGAAACAAGCTTTCTGAGCTGAAAACTGCATTTTGTGACAAAGTGCATCAGTGGATGATGAGAATGTCAGTTTTGACAAAGAACACTGTTCATAAAAAAAAGCTCTAATGGAGCTGTTAGAATGTCAGAAACAAGCTTTCTGAGCTGAAAACTGCATTTTGTGACAAAGTGCATCAGTGGATGATGAGAATGTCAGTTTTGACAAAGAACACTGTTCATTACTGAAATGCTCTAATTGAGCTGTTAGAATGTCAGAAACAAGCTTTCTGAGCTGAAAACTGCATTTTGTGACAAAGTGCATCAGTGGATGATGAGAATGTCAGTTTTGTCAAAGAACACTGTTCATTACAAAAATGCTCTAATTGGGGTTTTAGAATGTCAGAAACAAGCTTTCTGGGCTGAAATCTGCATTTTGTGACAAAGTGCATCAGTGGAATATGAGAATGTCAGTTTTGACAAAGAACACTGTTCATTACTGAAATGCTCTAATTGAGCTGTTAGAATGTCAGAAACAAGCTTTCTGAGCTGAAAACTGCATTTTGTGACAAAGTGCATGAGTGGATGATTATAATGTCAATTTTTGACAAAGAACACTGTTCATTACTGAAATGCTCTAATTGAGCTGTTTGAATGTCAGAAACAAGCTTTCTGAGCAGAAAACTGCATTTTGTGACAAAGTCATTCAGTGGATGATGAGAATGTCAGTTTTGACAAAGAACACTGTTCATTACTGAAATGCTCTAATTGAGCTGTAGAATGTCAGAAACAAACTTTCTGAGCAGAAAAATGCATTTTGTGACAAAGTGCATCAGTGGATGATGAGAATGTCAGTTTTGACAAAGAACACTGTTCATTACTGAAATGCTCTAATTGAGCTGTAGAATGTCAGAAACAAGCTTTCTGAGCAGAAATCTGCATTTTGTGACAAAGTGCATCAGTGGATGATGAGAATGTCAGTTTTTGACAAAGAACACTGTTCATTACTAAAATGCTCCAATTGAGGTGCTAGAATGTCAGAAACAAGCTTTCTGAGCTGAAAACTGCATTTTGTGACAAAGTGCATCAGTGGATGATGAGAATGTCAGTTTTGACAAAGAACACTGTTCATTACTGAAATGCTCTCAATGAGCTGTTAGAATGTCAGAACCAAGCTTTCTGAGCTGAAAACTGCATTTTGTGACAAAGTGCATCAGTGGATGATGAGAATGTCAGTTTTGACAAAGAACACTGTTCATTACAAAAAAGCTCTAATTGAGCTGTTAGAATGTCAGAAACAAGCTTTCTGAGCAGAAAATGCATTTTGTGACATAGTGATTCAGTGGATGATGCTAATGTCAGTTTTGACAAAGAACACTGTTCATTACTGAAATGCTCTAATTGAGCTGTTGGAATGTCAGAAACAAGCTTTCTGAGCTGAAATCTGCATTTTGTGACAAAGTTCATCAGTGGATGATGAGAATGTCAGTTTTGACAAAGAACACTGTTCATTACTAAAATGCTCTAATTGAGCTGTTAGAATGTCAAAAACAAGCTTTCTGAGCTGAAAACTACATTTTGTGACAAAGTCTATCAGTGGATGATGAGAATGTCAGTTTTGACAATGAATACTGTTCATTACTAAAATGCTCTAATTGAGCTGTTAGAATGTCAGAAACAAGCTTTCTGAGCTGAAAACTGCATTTTGTGACAAAGTGGATCAGTGGATGATGAGAATGTCAGTTTTGACAAAGAACACTGTTCATTACTAAAATGCTCTAATTGAGCTGTTAGAATGTCAGAAACAAGCTTTCTGAGCTGAAAACTGCATTTTGTGACAAAGTGCATAAATGATGTTTAATTAACAAAGTTCGGGAGGAGCCGTAGCATATAATCAGCCGGCTGGTCCACAATCAGCAATCACTGCACATACACAATTAGCCATAGCGAGCTCGCTCATAAATAGAGAATCCATCTTACCTGCTCGATCTCCTAAGATTAAGCATCCCTCCTCCACCCCGGCTCCTCTCCCAAACTCACTTTTCTTTTGCAAGAGCCCCGGGGGGTGTGCTCTGGGCTCAAACCGGTTCCGAGCTCGGCGCACTCACCCTGACCAAGGTGTAGTGTTTCGGGTTCGGATAGATCTGGCGAGCTCGGAGCCCGCTTCCCGGACAGCACGCCAAATACGCATAACCTTCATAACCAAGCTCTTGCTTTATTATCCCTATCAACATCGCTGTTATCTGCGCAGGTGAACTCGTGAAGTGGATGATGAGAATGTCAGTTTTGACAAAGAACACTGTTCATTACTGAAATGCTCTCAATGAGCTGTTAGAATGTCAAAAACAAGCTTTCTGAGCTGAACACTACATTTTGTGACAAAGTGTATCAGTGGATGATGAGAATGTCAGTTTTTGACAAAGAACACTGTTCATTACTGAAATGCTCTAATTGAGCTGTTAGAATGTCAGAAACAAGCTTTCTGAGCTGAAAACTGCATTTTGTGACAAAGTGCATCAGTGGATGATGAGAATGTCAGTTTTGACAAAGAACACTGTTCATTACAAAAAAGCTCTAATTGAGCTGTTAGAATGTCAGAAACAAGCTTTCTGAGCAGAAAAATGCATTTTGTGACATAGTTATTCAGTGGATGATGCTAATGTCAGTTTTGACAAAGAACACTGTTCATTACTGAAATGCTCTAATTGAGCTGTTAGAATGTCAGAAACAAGCTTTCTGAGCTGAAATCTGCATTTTGTGACAAAGTTCATCAGTGGATGATGAGAATGTCAGTTTTGACAAAGAACACTGTTCATTACTGAAATGCTCTAATTGAGGTGTTAGAATGTCAGAAACAAGCTTTCTGAGCTAAAAACTGCATTTTGTGACAAAGTGCATCAGTGGATGATGAGAATGTCAGTTTTGACAAAGAACACTGTTCAATACTGAAATGCTCTAATTGAGCTGTTAGAATGTCAGAAACAAGCTTTCTGAGCTGAAAACTGCATTTTGTGACAAAGTGCATCAGTGGATGATGAGAATGTCAGTTTTGACAAAGAACACTGTTCATTTCTGAAATGCTCTCAATGAGCTGTTAGAATGTCAGAAATAAGCTTTCTGAGCTGAAAACTGCATTTTGTGACAAAGTGCATCAGTGGATGATGAGAATGTCAGTTTTGACAAAGAACACTGTTCAATACTGAAATGCTCTAATTGAGCTGTTAGAATGTCAGAAACAAGCTTTCTGAGCTGAAAACTGCATTTTGTGACAAAGTGCATCAGTGGATGATGAGAATGTCAGTTTTGACAAAGAACACTGTTCATTACTGAAATGCTCTAATTGAGCTGTTAGAATGTCAGAAACAAGCTTTCTGAGCTGAAAACTGCATTTTGTGACAAAGTGCATCAGTGGATGATGAGAATGTCAGTTTTGACAAAGAACACTGTTCATTACAAAAAAGCTCTAATTGAGCTGTTAGAATGTCAGAAACAAGCTGTCTGAGCAGAAAAATCTATTTTGTGACATAGTGATTCAGTGGATGATGAGAATGTCAGTTTTGACAAAGAACACTGTTCAGTACTGAAATGCTCTCAATGAGCTGTTAGAATGTCAGAAACAAGCTTTCTGAGCTGAAAACTACATTTTGTGACAAAGTGGATCAGTGGATGATGAGAATGTCAGTTTTGACAAAGAACACTGTTCATTACTAAAATGCTCTCAATGAGCTGTTAGAATGTCAGAAACAAGCTTTCTGAGCTGAAAACTACATTTTGTAAAAAAGTGTATCAGTGGATGATGAGAATGTCAGTTTTGACAATGAATACTGTTAATTACTAAAATGCTCTAATTGAGCTGTTAGAATGTCAGAAACAAACTTTCTGAGCAGAAAAATGCATTTTGTGACAAAGTGCATCAGTGGATGATGAGAATGTCAGTTTTGACAAAGAACACTGTTCATTACTGAAATGCTCTAATTGAGCTGTAGAATGTCAGAAACAAGCTTTCTGAGCAGAAATCTGCATTTTGTGACAAAGTGCATCAGTGGATGATGAGAATGTCAGTTTTTGACAAAGAACACTGTTCATTACTAAAATGCTCCAATTGAGGTGCTAGAATGTCAGAACCAAGCTTTCTGAGCTGAAGACTGCATTTTGTGACAAAGTGCATCAGTGGATGATGAGAATGTCAGTTTTGACAAAGAACACTGTTCATTACAAAAAAGCTCTAATTGAGCTGTTAGAATGTCAGAAACAAGCTTTCTGAGCAGAAAATGCATTTTGTGACATAGTGATTCAGTGGATGATGCTAATGTCAGTTTTGACAAAGAACACTGTTCATTACTGAAATGCTCTAATTGAGCTGTTGGAATGTCAGAAACAAGCTTTTTGAGCTGAAATCTGCATTTTGTGACAAAGTTCATCAGTGAATGTTGAGAATGTCAGTTTTGACAAAGAACACTGTTCATTACTAAAATGCTCTAATTGAGCTGTTAGAATGTCAAAAACAAGCTTTCTGAGCTGAAAACTACATTTTGTGACAAAGTCTATCAGTGGATGATGAGAATGTCAGTTTTGACAAAGAATACTGTTCATTACTAAAATGCTCTAATTGAGCTGTTAGAATGTCAGAAACAAGCTTTCTGAGCTGAAAACTGCATTTTGTGACAAAGTGGATCAGTGGATGATGCGAATGTCAGTTTTGACAAAGAACACTGTTCATTACTAAAATGCTCTAATTGAGCTGTTAGAATGTCAGAAACAAGCTTTCTGAGCTGAAAACTGCATTTTGTGACAAAGTGCATAAGTGGATGATGAGAATGTCAGTTTTGACAAAGAACACTGTTCATTACTGAAATGCTCTCAATGAGCTGTTAGAATGTCAAAAACAAGCTTTCTGAGCTGAAAACTACATTTTGTGACAAAGTGTATCAGTGGATGATGAGAATGTCAGTTTTTGACAAAGAACACTGTTCATTACTGAAATGCTCTAATTGAGCTGTTAGAATGTCAGAAACAAGCTTTCTGAGCTGAAAACTGCATTTTGTGACAAAGTGCATCAGTGGATGATGAGAATGTCAGTTTTGACAAAGAACACTGTTCATTACAAAAAAGCTCTAATTGAGCTGTTAGAATGTCAGAAACAAGCTTTCTGAGCAGAAAAATGCATTTTGTGACATAGTTATTCAGTGGATGATGCTAATGTCAGTTTTGACAAAGAACACTGTTCATTACTGAAATGCTCTAATTGAGCTGTTAGAATGTCAGAAACAAGCTTTCTGAGCTGAAATCTGCATTTTGTGACAAAGTTCATCAGTGGATGATGAGAATGTCAGTTTTGACAAAGAACACTGTTCATTACTGAAATGCTCTAATTGAGGTGTTAGAATGTCAGAAACAAGCTTTCTGAGCTAAAAACTGCATTTTGTGACAAAGTGCATCAGTGGATGATGAGAATGTCAGTTTTGACAAAGAACACTATTCATTTCTGAAATGCTCTCAATGAGCTGTTAGAATGTCAGAAATAAGCCTTCTGAGCTGAAAACTGCATTTTGTAACAAAGTGCATCAGTGGATGATGAGAATGTCAGTTTTGACAAAGAACACTGTTCAATACTGAAATGCTCTAATTGAGCTGTTAGAATGTCAGAAACAAGCTTTCTGAGCTGAAAACTGCATTTTGTGACAAAGTGCATCAGTGGATGATGAGAATGTCAGTTTTGACAAAGAACACTGTTCATTTCTGAAATGCTCTCAATGAGCTGTTAGAATGTCAGAAATAAGCTTTCTGAGCTGAAAACTGCATTTTGTGACAAAGTGCATCAGTGGATGATGAGAATGTCAGTTTTGACAAAGAACACTGTTCAATACTGAAATGCTCTAATTGAGCTGTTAGAATGTCAGAAACAAGCTTTCTGAGCTGAAAACTGCATTTTGTGACAAAGTGCATCAGTGGATGATGAGAATGTCAGTTTTGACAAAGAACACTGTTCATTACTGAAATGCTCTAATTGAGCTGTTAGAATGTCAGAAACAAGCTTTCTGAGCTGAAAACTGCATTTTGTGACAAAGTGCATCAGTGGATGATGAGAATGTCAGTTTTGACAAAGAACACTGTTCATTACAAAAAAGCTCTAATTGAGCTGTTAGAATGTCAGAAACAAGCTGTCTGAGAAGAAAAATCTATTTTGTGACATAGTGATTCAGTGGATGATGAGAATGTCAGTTTTGACAAAGAACACTGTTCACTACTGAAATGCTCTCAATGAGCTGTTAGAATGTCAGAAACAAGCTTTCTGAGCTGAAAACTACATTTTGTGACAAAGTGGATCAGTGGATGATGAGAATGTCAGTTTTGACAAAGAACACTGTTCATTACTAAAATGCTCTCAATGAGCTGTTAGAATGTCAGAAACAAGCTTTCTGAGCTGAAAACTACATTTTGTAAAAAAGTGTATCAGTGGATGATGAGAATGTCAGTTTTGACAATGAATACTGTTCATTACTAAAATGCTCTAAATGAGCTGTTAGAATGTCAGAAACAAGCTTTCTGAGCGGAAAACTGCATTTTGTGACAAAGTGCATCAGTGGATGATGAGAATGTCAGTTTTTGACAAAGAACACTGTTCATTACAAAAAAGCTCTAATTGAGCTATTAGAATGTCAGAAACAAGCTTTCTGAGCAGAAAAATGCATTTTGTTACATAGTGATTCAGTGGATGATACTAATGTCAGTTTTGACAAAGAACACTGTTCATTACTGAAATGCTCTAATTGAGCTGTTAGAATGTCAGAAACAAGCTTTCTGAGCTGAAATCTGCATTTTGTGACAAAGTTCATCAGTGGATGATGAGAATGTCAGTTTTGACAAAGAACACTGTTCATTACTAAAATGCTCTCAATGAGCTGTTAGAATGTCAGAAACAAGCTTTCTGAGCTGAAAACTACATTTTGTAAAAAAGTGTATCAGTGGATGATGAGAATGTCAGTTTTGACAAAGAACACTGTTCAATACTGAAATTCTCTCAATGAGCTGTTAGAATGTCAGAAACAAGCTTTCTGAGCAGAAAACTGCATTTTGTGATAAAGTGATTTAGTGGATGATGAGAATGTCAGTTTTTGACAAAGAACACTGTTCATTACTGAAATGCTCTAATTGAGCTGTTAGAATGTCAGAAACAAGCTTTCTGAGCTGAAATCTGCATTTTATGACAAAGTGCATCAGTGGATGATGAGAATGTCAGTTTTGACAAAGAACACTGTTCATAAAAAAAAGCTCTAATGGAGCTGTTAGAATGTCAGAAACAAGCTTTCTGAGCTGAAAACTGCATTTTGTGACAAAGTGCATCAGTGGATGATGAGAATGTCAGTTTTGACAAAGAACACTGTTCATTACTGAAATGCTCTAATTGAGCTGTTAGAATGTCAGAAACAAGCTTTCTGAGCTGAAAACTGCATTTTGTGACAAAGTGCATCAGTGGATGATGAGAATGTCAGTTTTGTCAAAGAACACTGTTCATTACAAAAATGCTCTAATTGGGGTTTTAGAATGTCAGAAACAAGCTTTCTGGGCTGAAATCTGCATTTTGTGACAAAGTGCATCAGTGGAATATGAGAATGTCAGTTTTGACAAAGAACACTGTTCATCACTGAAATGCTCTAATTGAGCTGTTAGAATGTCAGAAACAAGCTTTCTGAGCTGAAAACTGCATTTTGTGACAAAGTGCATGAGTGGATGATTAGAATGTCAATTTTTGACAAAGAACACTGTTCATTACTGAAATGCTCTAATTGAGCTGTTTGAATGTCAGAAACAAGCTTTCTGAGCAGAAAACTGCATTTTGTGACAAAGTCATTCAGTGGATGATGAGAATGTCAGTTTTGACAAAGAACACTGTTCATTACTGAAATGCTCTAATTGAGCTGTAGAATATCAGAAACAAACTTTCTGAGCAGAAAAATGCATTTTGTGACAAAGTGCATCAGTGGATGATGAGAATGTCAGTTTTGACAAAGAACACTGTTCATTACTGAAATGCTCTAATTGAGCTGTAGAATGTCAGAAACAAGCTTTCTGAGCAGAAATCTGCATTTTGTGACAAAGTGCATCAGTGGATGATGAGAATGTCAGTTTTTGACAAAGAACACTGTTCATTACTAAAATGCTCCAATTGAGGTGCTAGAATGTCAGAAACAAGCTTTCTGAGCTGAAAACTGCATTTTGTGACGAAGTGCATCAGTGGATGATGAGAATGTCAGTTTTGACAAAGAACACTGTTCATTAAAAAAAGCTCTAATGGAGCTGTTAGAATGTCAGAAACAAGCTTTCTGAGCTGAAAACTGCATTTTGTGACAAAGTGCATCAGTGGATGATGAGAATGTCAGTTTTGACAAAGAACACTGTTCATTACTGAAATGCTCTAATTGAGCTGTTAGAATGTCAGAAACAAGCTTTCTGAGCTGAAAACTGCATTTTGTGACAAAGTGCATCAGTGGATGATGAGAATGTCAGTTTTGTCAAAGAACACTGTTCATTACAAAAATGCTCTAATTGGGGTTTTAGAATGTCAGAAACAAGCTTTCTGGGCTGAAATCTGCATTTTGTGACAAAGTGCATCAGTGGAATATGAGAATGTCAGTTTTGACAAAGAACACTGTTCATTACTGAAATGCTCTAATTGAGCTGTTAGAATGTCAGAAACAAGCTTTCTGAGCTGAAAACTGCATTTTGTGACAAAGTGCATGAGTGGATGATTAGAATGTCAATTTTTGACAAAGAACACTGTTCATTACTGAAATGCTCTAATTGAGCTGTTTGAATGTCAGAAACAAGCTTTCTGAGCAGAAAACTGCATTTTGTGACAAAGTCATTCAGTGGATGATGAGAATGTCAGTTTTGACAAAGAACACTGTTCATTACTGAAATGCTCTAATTGAGCTGTAGAATGTCAGAAACAAACTTTCTGAGCAGAAAAATGCATTTTGTGACAAAGTGCATCAGTGGATGATGAGAATGTCAGTTTTGACAAAGAACACTGTTCATTACTGAAATGCTCTAATTGAGCTGTAGAATGTCAGAAACAAGCTTTCTGAGCAGAAATTTGCATTTTGTGACAAAGTGCATCAGTGGATGATGAGAATGTCAGTTTTTGACAAAGAACACTGTTCATTACTAAAATGCTCCAATTGAGGTGCTAGAATGTCAGAAACAAGCTTTCTGAGCTGAAAACTGCATTTTGTGACAAAGTGCATCAGTGGATGATGAGAATGTCAGTTTTGACAAAGAACACTGTTCATTACTGAAATGCTCTCAATGAGCTGTTAGAATGTCAGAACCAAGCTTTCTGAGCTGAAAACTGCATTTTGTGACAAAGTGCATCAGTGGATGATGAGAATGTCAGTTTTGACAAAGAACACTGTTCATTACAAAAAAGCTCTAATTGAGCTGTTAGAATGTCAGAAACAAGCTTTCTGAGCAGAAAATGCATTTTGTGACATAGTGATTCAGTGGATGATGCTAATGTCAGTTTTGACAAAGAACACTGTTCATTACTGAAATGCTCTAATTGAGCTGTTGGAATGTCAGAAACAAGCTTTCTGAGCTGAAATCTGCATTTTGTGACAAAGTTCATCAGTGGATGATGAGAATGTCAGTTTTGACAAAGAACACTGTTCATTACTAAAATGCTCTAATTGAGCTGTTAGAATGTCAAAAACAAGCTTTCTGAGCTGAAAACTACATTTTGTGACAAAGTCTATCAGTGGATGATGAGAATGTCAGTTTTGACAATGAATACTGTTCATTACTAAAATGCTCTAATTGAGCTGTTAGAATGTCAGAAACAAGCTTTCTGAGCTGAAAACTGCATTTTGTGACAAAGTGGATCAGTGGATGATGAGAATGTCAGTTTTGACAAAGAACACTGTTCATTACTAAAATGCTCTAATTGAGCTGTTAGAATGTCAGAAACAAGCTTTCTGAGCTGAAAACTGCATTTTGTGACAAAGTGCATAAATGATGTTTAATTAACAAAGTTCGGGAGGAGCCGTAGCATATAATCAGCCGGCTGGTCCACAATCAGCAATCACTGCACATACACAATTAGCCATAGCGAGCTCGCTCATAAATAGAGAATCCATCTTACCTGCTCGATCTCCTAAGATTAAGCATCCCTCCTCCACCCCGGCTCCTCTCCCAAACTCACTTTTCTTTTGCAAGAGCCCCGGGGGGTGTGCTCTGGGCTCAAACCGGTTCCGAGCTCGGCGCACTCACCCTGACCAAGGTGTAGTGTTTCGGGTTCGGATAGATCTGGAGAGCTCGGAGCCCGCTTCCCGGACAGCACGCCAAATACGCATAACCTTCATAACCAAGCTCTTGCTTTATTATCCCTATCAACATCGCTGTTATCTGCGCAGGTGAACTCGTGAAGTGGATGATGAGAATGTCAGTTTTGACAAAGAACACTGTTCATTACTGAAATGCTCTCAATGAGCTGTTAGAATGTCAAAAACAAGCTTTCTGAGCTGAACACTACATTTTGTGACAAAGTGTATCAGTGGATGATGAGAATGTCAGTTTTTGACAAAGAACACTGTTCATTACTGAAATGCTCTAATTGAGCTGTTAGAATGTCAGAAACAAGCTTTCTGAGCTGAAAACTGCATTTTGTGACAAAGTGCATCAGTGGATGATGAGAATGTCAGTTTTGACAAAGAACACTGTTCATTACAAAAAAGCTCTAATTGAGCTGTTAGAATGTCAGAAACAAGCTTTCTGAGCAGAAAAATGCATTTTGTGACATAGTTATTCAGTGGATGATGCTAATGTCAGTTTTGACAAAGAACACTGTTCATTACTGAAATGCTCTAATTGAGCTGTTAGAATGTCAGAAACAAGCTTTCTGAGCTGAAATCTGCATTTTGTGACAAAGTTCATCAGTGGATGATGAGAATGTCAGTTTTGACAAAGAACACTGTTCATTACTGAAATGCTCTAATTGAGGTGTTAGAATGTCAGAAACAAGCTTTCTGAGCTAAAAACTGCATTTTGTGACAAAGTGCATCAGTGGATGATGAGAATGTCAGTTTTGACAAAGAACACTGTTCAATACTGAAATGCTCTAATTGAGCTGTTAGAATGTCAGAAACAAGCTTTCTGAGCTGAAAACTGCATTTTGTGACAAAGTGCATCAGTGGATGATGAGAATGTCAGTTTTGACAAAGAACACTGTTCATTTCTGAAATGCTCTCAATGAGCTGTTAGAATGTCAGAAATAAGCTTTCTGAGCTGAAAACTGCATTTTGTGACAAAGTGCATCAGTGGATGATGAGAATGTCAGTTTTGACAAAGAACACTGTTCAATACTGAAATGCTCTAATTGAGCTGTTAGAATGTCAGAAACAAGCTTTCTGAGCTGAAAACTGCATTTTGTGACAAAGTGCATCAGTGGATGATGAGAATGTCAGTTTTGACAAAGAACACTGTTCATTACTGAAATGCTCTAATTGAGCTGTTAGAATGTCAGAAACAAGCTTTCTGAGCTGAAAACTGCATTTTGTGACAAAGTGCATCAGTGGATGATGAGAATGTCAGTTTTGACAAAGAACACTGTTCATTACAAAAAAGCTCTAATTGAGCTGTTAGAATGTCAGAAACAAGCTGTCTGAGCAGAAAAATCTATTTTGTGACATAGTGATTCAGTGGATGATGAGAATGTCAGTTTTGACAAAGAACACTGTTCACTACTGAAATGCTCTCAATGAGCTGTTAGAATGTCAGAAACAAGCTTTCTGAGCTGAAAACTACATTTTGTGACAAAGTGGATCAGTGGATGATGAGAATGTCAGTTTTGACAAAGAACACTGTTCATTACTAAAATGCTCTCAATGAGCTGTTAGAATGTCAGAAACAAGCTTTCTGAGCTGAAAACTACATTTTGTAAAAAAGTGTATCAGTGGATGATGAGAATGTCAGTTTTGACAATGAATACTGTTCATTACTAAAATGCTCTAAATGAGCTGTTAGAATGTCAGAAACAAGCTTTCTGAGCGGAAAACTGCATTTTGTGACAAAGTGCATCAGTGGATGATGAGAATGTCAGTTTTGACAAAGAACACTGTTCAATACTGAAATGCTCTAATTGAGCTGTTAGAATGTCAGAAACAAGCTTTCTGAGCTGAAAACTGCATTTTGTGACAAAGTCATTCAGTGGATGATGAGAATGTCAGTTTTGACAAAGAACACTGTTCATTACTGAAATGCTCTAATTGAGCTGTAGAATGTCAGAAACAAACTTTCTGAGCAGAAAAATGCATTTTGTGACAAAGTGCATCAGTGGATGATGAGAATGTCAGTTTTGACAAAGAACACTGTTCATTACTGAAATGCTCTAATTGAGCTGTAGAATGTCAGAAACAAGCTTTCTGAGCAGAAAAATGCATTTTGTGACAAAGTGATTCAGTGGATGATGAGAATGTCAGTTTTGACAAAGAACACTGTTCAATACTGAAATTCTCTCAATGAGCTGTTAGAATGTCAGAAACAAGCTTTCTGAGCAGAAAACTGCATTTTGTGATAAAGTGATTTAGTGGATGATGAGAATGTCAGTTTTTGACAAAGAACACTGTTCATTACTGAAATGCTCTAATTGAGCTGTTAGAATGTCAGAAACAAGCTTTCTGAGCTGAAATCTGCATTTTATGACAAAGTGCATCAGTGGATGATGAGAATGTCAGTTTTGACAAAGAACACTGTTCATAAAAAAAAAGCTCTAATGGAGCTGTTAGAATGTCAGAAACAAGCTTTCTGAGCTGAAAACTGCATTTTGTGACAAAGTGCATCAGTGGATGATGAGAATGTCAGTTTTGACAAAGAACACTGTTCATTACTGAAATGCTCTAATTGAGCTGTTAGAATGTCAGAAACAAGCTTTCTGAGCTGAAAACTGCATTTTGTGACAAAGTATATCAGTGGATGATGAGAATGTCAGTTTTGTCAAAGAACACTGTTCATTACAAAAATGCTCTAATTGGGGTTTTAGAATGTCAGAAACAAGCTTTCTGGGCTGAAATCTGCATTTTGTGACAAAGTGCATCAGTGGAATATGATAATGTCAGTTTTGACAAAGAACACTGTTCATTACTGAAATGCTCTAATTGAGCTGTTAGAATGTCAGAAACAAGCTTTCTGAGCTGAAAACTGCATTTTGTGACAAAGTGCATGAGTGGATGATGAGAATGTCAATTTTTGACAAAGAACACTGTTCATTACTGAAATGCTCTAATTGAGCTGTTTGAATGTCAGAAACAAGCTTTCTGAGCAGAAAACTGCATTTTGTGACAAAGTCATTCAGTGGATGATGAGAATGTCAGTTTTGACAAAGAACACTGTTCATTACTGAAATGCTCTAATTGAGCTGTAGAATGTCAGAAACAAACTTTCTGAGCAGAAAAATGCATTTTGTGACAAAGTGCATCAGTGGATGATGAGAATGTCAGTTTTGACAAAGAACACTGTTCATTACTGAAATGCTCTAATTGAGCTGTAGAATGTCAGAAACAAGCTTTCTGAGCAGAAATCTGCATTTTGTGACAAAGTGCATCAGTGGATGATGAGAATGTCAGTTTTTGACAAAGAACACTGTTCATTACTAAAATGCTCCAATTGAGGTGCTAGAATGTCAGAAACAAGCTTTCTGAGCTGAAAACTGCATTTTGTGACAAAGTGCATCAGTGGATGATGAGAATGTCAGTTTTGACAAAGAACACTGTTCATTACTGAAATGCTCTCAATGAGCTGTTAGAATGTCAGAACCAAGCTTTCTGAGCTGAAAACTGCATTTTGTGACAAAGTGCATCAGTGGATGATGAGAATGTCAGTTTTGACAAAGAACACTGTTCATTACAAAAAAGCTCTAATTGAGCTGTTAGAATGTCAGAAACAAGCTTTCTGAGCAGAAAATGCATTTTGTGACATAGTGATTCAGTGGATGATGCTAATGTCAGTTTTGACAAAGAACACTGTTCATTACTGAAATGCTCTAATTGAGCTGTTGGAATGTCAGAAACAAGCTTTTTTAGCTGAAATCTGCATTTTGTGACAAAGTTCATCAGTGGATGATGAGAATGTCAGTTTTGATAAAGAACACTGTTCATTACTAAAATGCTCTAATTGAGCTGTTAGAATGTCAAAAACAAGCTTTCTGAGCTGAAAACTACATTTTGTGACAAAGTCTATCAGTGGATGATGAGAATGTCAGTTTTGACAATGAATACTGTTCATTACTAAAATGCTCTAATTGAGCTGTTAGAATGTCAGAAACAAGCTTTCTGAGCTGAAAACTGCATTTTGTGACAAAGTGGATCAGTGGATGATGCGAATGTCAGTTTTGACAAAGAACACTGTTCATTACTAAAATGCTCTAATTGAGCTGTTAGAATGTCAGAAACAAGCTTTCTGAGCTGAAAACTGCATTTTGTGACAAAGTGCATAAGTGGATGATGAGAATGTCAGTTTTGACAAAGAACACTGTTCATTACTGAAATGCTCTCAATGAGCTGTTAGAATGTCAAAAACAAGCTTTCTGAGCTGAAAACTACATTTTGTGACAAAGTGTATCAGTGGATGATGAGAATGTCAGTTTTTGACAAAGAACACTGTTCATTACTGAAATGCTCTAATTGAGCTGTTAGAATGTCAGAAACAAGCTTTCTGAGCTGAAAACTGCATTTTGTGACAAAGTGCATCAGTGGATGATGAGAATGTCAGTTTTGACAAAGAACACTGTTCATTACAAAAAAGCTCTAATTGAGCTGTTAGAATGTCAGAAACAAGCTTTCTGAGCAGAAAAATGCATTTTGTGACATAGTTATTCAGTGGATGATGCTAATGTCAGTTTTGACAAAGAACACTGTTCATTACTGAAATGCTCTAATTGAGCTGTTAGAATGTCAGAAACAAGCTTTCTGAGCTGAAATCTGCATTTTGTGACAAAGTTCATCAGTGGATGATGAGAATGTCAGTTTTGACAAAGAACACTGTTCATTACTGAAATGCTCTAATTGAGGTGTTAGAATGTCAGAAACAAGCTTTCTGAGCTAAAAACTGCATTTTGTAACAAAGTGCATTAGTGGATGATGAGAATGTCAGTTTTGACAAAGAACACTATTCATTTCTGAAATGCTCTCAATGAGCTGTTAGAATGTCAGAAATAAGCCTTCTGAGCTGAAAACTGCATTTTGTAACAAAGTGCATCAGTGGATGATGAGAATGTCAGTTTTGACAAAGAACACTGTTCAATACTGAAATGCTCTAATTGAGCTGTTAGAATGTCAGAAACAAGCTTTCTGAGCTGAAAACTGCATTTTGTGACAAAGTGCATCAGTGGATGATGAGAATGTCAGTTTTGACAAAGAACACTGTTCATTTCTGAAATGCTCTCAATGAGCTGTTAGAATGTCAGAAATAAGCTTTCTGAGCTGAAAACTGCATTTTGTGACAAAGTGCATCAGTGGATGATGAGAATGTCAGTTTTGACAAAGAACACTGTTCAATACTGAAATGCTCTAATTGAGCTGTTAGAATGTCAGAAACAAGCTTTCTGAGCTGAAAACTGCATTTTGTGACAAAGTGCATCAGTGGATGATGAGAATGTCAGTTTTGACAAAGAACACTGTTCATTACTGAAATGCTCTAATTGAGCTGTTAGAATGTCAGAAACAAGCTTTCTGAGCTGAAAACTGCATTTTGTGACAAAGTGCATCAGTGGATGATGAGAATGTCAGTTTTGACAAAGAACACTGTTCATTACAAAAAAGCTCTAATTGAGCTGTTAGAATGTCAGAAACAAGCTGTCTGAGAAGAAAAATCTATTTCGTGACATAGTGATTCAGTGGATGATGAGAATGTCAGTTTTGACAAAGAACACTGTTCACTACTGAAATGCTCTCAATGAGCTGTTAGAATGTCAGAAACGAGCTTTCTGAGCTGAAAACTACATTTTGTGACAAAGTGGATCAGTGGATGATGAGAATGTCAGTTTTGACAAAGAACACTGTTCATTACTAAAATGCTCTCAATGAGCTGTTAGAATGTCAGAAACAAGCTTTCTGAGCTGAAAACTACATTTTGTAAAAAAGTGTATCAGTGGATGATGAGAATGTCAGTTTTGACAATGAATACTGTTCATTACTAAAATGCTCTAAATGAGCTGTTAGAATGTCAGAAACAAGCTTTCTGAGCGGAAAACTGCATTTTGTGACAAAGTGGATCAGTGGATGATGAGAATGTCAGTTTTGACAAAGAACACTGTTCATTACTGAAATGCTCTAATTGAGCTGTAGAATGTCAGAAACAAACTTTCTGAGCAGAAAAATGCATTTTGTGACAAAGTGCATCAGTGGATGATGAGAATGTCAGTTTTGACAAAGAACACTGTTCATTACTGAAATGCTCTAATTGAGCTGTAGAATGTCAGAAACAAGCTTTCTGAGCAGAAATCTGCATTTTGTGACAAAGTGCATCAGTGGATGATGAGAATGTCAGTTTTTGACAAAGAACACTGTTCATTACTAAAATGCTCCAATTGAGGTGCTAGAATGTCAGAAACAAGCTTTCTGAGCTGAAAACTGCATTTTGTGACAAAGTGCATCAGTGGATGATGAGAATGTCAGTTTTGACAAAGAACACTGTTCATTACTGAAATGCTCTCAATGAGCTGTTAGAATGTCAGAACCAAGCTTTCTGAGCTGAAAACTGCATTTTGTGACAAAGTGCATCAGTGGATGATGAGAATGTCAGTTTTGACAAAGAACACTGTTCATTACAAAAAAGCTCTAATTGAGCTGTTAGAATGTCAGAAACAAGCTTTCTGAGCAGAAAATGCATTTTGTGACATAGTGATTCAGTGGATGATGCTAATGTCAGTTTTGACAAAGAACACTGTTCATTACTGAAATGCTCTAATTGAGCTGTTGGAATGTCAGAAACAAGCTTTTTGAGCTGAAATCTGCATTTTGTGACAAAGTTTATCAGTGGATGATGAGAAAGCAGTTTTGACAAAGAACACTGTTCATTACTAAAATGCTCTAATTGAGCTGTTAGAATGTCAAAAACAAGCTTTCTGAGCTGAAAACTACATTTTGTGACAAAGTCTATCAGTGGATGATGAGAATGTCAGTTTTGACAATGAATACTGTTCATTACTAAAATGCTCTAATTGAGCTGTTAGAATGTCAGAAACAAGCTTTCTGAGCTGAAAACTGCATTTTGTGACAAAGTGGATCAGTGGATGATGCGAATGTCAGTTTTGACAAAGAACACTGTTCATTACTAAAATGCTCTAATTGAGCTGTTAGAATGTCAGAAACAAGCTTTCTGAGCTGAAAACTGCATTTTGTGACAAAGTGCATAAGTGGATGATGAGAATGTCAGTTTTGACAAAGAACACTGTTCATTACTGAAATGCTCTCAATGAGCTGTTAGAATGTCAAAAACAAGCTTTCTGAGCTGAAAACTACATTTTGTGACAAAGTGTATCAGTGGATGATGAGAATGTCAGTTTTTGACAAAGAACACTGTTCATTACTGAAATGCTCTAATTGAGCTGTTAGAATGTCAGAAACAAGCTTTCTGAGCTGAAAACTGCATTTTGTGACAAAGTGCATCAGTGGATGATGAGAATGTCAGTTTTGACAAAGAACACTGTTCATTACAAAAAAGCTCTAATTGAGCTGTTAGAATGTCAGAAACAAGCTTTCTGAGCAGAAAAATGCATTTTGTGACATAGTTATTCAGTGGATGATGCTAATGTCAGTTTTGACAAAGAAAACTGTTCATTACTGAAATGCTCTAATTGAGCTGTTAGAATGTCAGAAACAAGCTTTCTGAGCTGAAATCTGCATTTTGTGACAAAGTTCATCAGTGGATGATGAGAATGTCAGTTTTGACAAAGAACACTGTTCATTACTGAAATGCTCTAATTGAGGTGTTAGAATGTCAGAAACAAGCTTTCTGAGCTAAAAACTGCATTTTGTGACAAAGTGCATTAGTGGATGATGAGAATGTCAGTTTTGACAAAGAACACTATTCATTTCTGAAATGCTCTCAATGAGTTGTTAGAATGTCAGAAATAAGCCTTCTGAGCTGAAAACTGCATTTTGTAACAAAGTGCATCAGTGGATGATGAGAATGTCAGTTTTGACAAAGAACACTGTTCAATACTGAAATGCTCTAATTGAGCTGTTAGAATGTCAGAAACAAGCTTTCTGAGCTGAAAACTGCATTTTGTGACAAAGTGCATCAGTGGATGATGAGAATGTCAGTTTTGACAAAGAACACTGTTCATTTCTGAAATGCTCTCAATGAGCTGTTAGAATGTCAGAAATAAGCTTTCTGAGCTGAAAACTGCATTTTGTGACAAAGTGCATCAGTGGATGATGAGAATGTCAGTTTTGACAAAGAACACTGTTCAATACTGAAATGCTCTAATTGAGCTGTTAGAATGTCAGAAACAAGCTTTCTGAGCTGAAAACTGCATTTTGTGACAAAGTGCATCAGTGGATGATGAGAATGTCAGTTTTGACAAAGAACACTGTTCATTACTGAAATGCTCTAATTGAGCTGTTAGAATGTCAGAAACAAGCTTTCTGAGCTGAAAACTGCATTTTGTGACAAAGTGCATCAGTGGATGATGAGAATGTCAGTTTTGACAAAGAACACTGTTCATTACAAAAAAGCTCTAATTGAGCTGTTAGAATGTCAGAAACAAGCTGTCTGAGAAGAAAAATCTATTTTGTGACATAGTGATTCAGTGGATGATGAGAATGTCAGTTTTGACAAAGAACACTGTTCACTACTGAAATGCTCTCAATGAGCTGTTAGAATGTCAGAAACAAGCTTTCTGAGCTGAAAACTACATTTTGTGACAAAGTGGATCAGTGGATGATGAGAATGTCAGTTTTGACAAAGAACACTGTTCATTACTAAAATGCTCTCAATGAGCTGTTAGAATGTCAGAAACAAGCTTTCTGAGCTGAAAACTACATTTTGTAAAAAAGTGTATCAGTGGATGATGAGAATGTCAGTTTTGACAATGAATACTGTTCATTACTAAAATGCTCTAAATGAGCTGTTAGAATGTCAGAAACAAGCTTTCTGAGCGGAAAACTGCATTTTGTGACAAAGTGCATCAGTGGATGATGAGAATGTCAGTTTTTGACAAAGAACACTGTTCATTACAAAAAAGCTCTAATTGAGCTATTAGAATGTCAGAAACAAGCTTTCTGAGCAGAAAAATGCATTTTGTTACATAGTGATTCAGTGGATGATACTAATGTCAGTTTTGACAAAGAACACTGTTCATTACTGAAATGCTCTAATTGAGCTGTTAGAATGTCAGAAACAAGCTTTCTGAGCTGAAATCTGCATTTTGTGACAAAGTTCATCAGTGGATGATGAGAATGTCAGTTTTGACAAAGAACACTGTTCATTACTAAAATGCTCTCAATGAGCTGTTAGAATGTCAGAAACAAGCTTTCTGAGCTGAAAACTACATTTTGTAAAAAAGTGTATCAGTGGATGATGAGAATGTCAGTTTTGACAAAGAACACTGTTCAATACTGAAATTCTCTCAATGAGCTGTTAGAATGTCAGAAACAAGCTTTCTGAGCAGAAAACTGCATTTTGTGATAAAGTGATTTAGTGGATGATGAGAATGTCAGTTTTTGACAAAGAACACTGTTCATTACTGAAATGCTCTAATTGAGCTGTTAGAATGTCAGAAACAAGCTTTCTGAGCTGAAATCTGCATTTTATGACAAAGTGCATCAGTGGATGATGAGAATGTCAGTTTTGACAAAGAACACTGTTCATAAAAAAAAGCTCTAATGGAGCTGTTAGAATGTCAGAAACAAGCTTTCTGAGCTGAAAACTGCATTTTGTGACAAAGTGCATCAGTGGATGATGAGAATGTCAGTTTTGACAAAGAACACTGTTCATTACTGAAATGCTCTAATTGAGCTGTTAGAATGTCAGAAACAAGCTTTCTGAGCTGAAAACTGCATTTTGTGACAAAGTGCATCAGTGGATGATGAGAATGTCAGTTTTGTCAAAGAACACTGTTCATTACAAAAATGCTCTAATTGGGGTTTTAGAATGTCAGAAACAAGCTTTCTGGGCTGAAATCTGCATTTTGTGACAAAGTGCATCAGTGGAATATGAGAATGTCAGTTTTGACAAAGAACACTGTTCATCACTGAAATGCTCTAATTGAGCTGTTAGAATGTCAGAAACAAGCTTTCTGAGCTGAAAACTGCATTTTGTGACAAAGTGCATGAGTGGATGATTAGAATGTCAATTTTTGACAAAGAACACTGTTCATTACTGAAATGCTCTAATTGAGCTGTTTGAATGTCAGAAACAAGCTTTCTGAGCAGAAAACTGCATTTTGTGACAAAGTCATTCAGTGGATGATGAGAATGTCAGTTTTGACAAAGAACACTGTTCATTACTGAAATGCTCTAATTGAGCTGTAGAATGTCAGAAACAAACTTTCTGAGCAGAAAAATGCATTTTGTGACAAAGTGCATCAGTGGATGATGAGAATGTCAGTTTTGACAAAGAACACTGTTCATTACTGAAATGCTCTAATTGAGCTGTAGAATGTCAGAAACAAGCTTTCTGAGCAGAAATCTGCATTTTGTGACAAAGTGCATCAGTGGATGATGAGAATGTCAGTTTTTGACAAAGAACACTGTTCATTACTAAAATGCTCCAATTGAGGTGCTAGAATGTCAGAAACAAGCTTTCTGAGCTGAAAACTGCATTTTGTGACGAAGTGCATCAGTGGATGATGAGAATGTCAGTTTTGACAAAGAACACTGTTCATTAAAAAAAGCTCTAATGGAGCTGTTAGAATGTCAGAAACAAGCTTTCTGAGCTGAAAACTGCATTTTGTGACAAAGTGCATCAGTGGATGATGAGAATGTCAGTTTTGACAAAGAACACTGTTCATTACTGAAATGCTCTAATTGAGCTGTTAGAATGTCAGAAACAAGCTTTCTGAGCTGAAAACTGCATTTTGTGACAAAGTGCATCAGTGGATGATGAGAATGTCAGTTTTGTCAAAGAACACTGTTCATTACAAAAATGCTCTAATTGGGGTTTTAGAATGTCAGAAACAAGCTTTCTGGGCTGAAATCTGCATTTTGTGACAAAGTGCATCAGTGGAATATGAGAATGTCAGTTTTGACAAAGAACACTGTTCATTACTGAAATGCTCTAATTGAGCTGTTAGAATGTCAGAAACAAGCTTTCTGAGCTGAAAACTGCATTTTGTGACAAAGTGCATGAGTGGATGATTAGAATGTCAATTTTTGACAAAGAACACTGTTCATTACTGAAATGCTCTAATTGAGCTGTTTGAATGTCAGAAACAAGCTTTCTGAGCAGAAAACTGCATTTTGTGACAAAGTCATTCAGTGGATGATGAGAATGTCAGTTTTGACAAAGAACACTGTTCATTACTGAAATGCTCTAATTGAGCTGTAGAATGTCAGAAACAAACTTTCTGAGCAGAAAAATGCATTTTGTGACAAAGTGCATCAGTGGATGATGAGAATGTCAGTTTTGACAAAGAACACTGTTCATTACTGAAATGCTCTAATTGAGCTGTAGAATGTCAGAAACAAGCTTTCTGAGCAGAAATCTGCATTTTGTGACAAAGTGCATCAGTGGATGATGAGAATGTCAGTTTTTGACAAAGAACACTGTTCATTACTAAAATGCTCCAATTGAGGTGCTAGAATGTCAGAAACAAGCTTTCTGAGCTGAAAACTGCATTTTGTGACAAAGTGCATCAGTGGATGATGAGAATGTCAGTTTTGACAAAGAACACTGTTCATTACTGAAATGCTCTCAATGAGCTGTTAGAATGTCAGAACCAAGCTTTCTGAGCTGAAAACTGCATTTTGTGACAAAGTGCATCAGTGGATGATGAGAATGTCAGTTTTGACAAAGAACACTGTTCATTACAAAAAAGCTCTAATTGAGCTGTTAGAATGTCAGAAACAAGCTTTCTGAGCAGAAAATGCATTTTGTGACATAGTGATTCAGTGGATGATGCTAATGTCAGTTTTGACAAAGAACACTGTTCATTACTGAAATGCTCTAATTGAGCTGTTGGAATGTCAGAAACAAGCTTTCTGAGCTGAAATCTGCATTTTGTGACAAAGTTCATCAGTGGATGATGAGAATGTCAGTTTTGACAAAGAACACTGTTCATTACTAAAATGCTCTAATTGAGCTGTTAGAATGTCAAAAACAAGCTTTCTGAGCTGAAAACTACATTTTGTGACAAAGTCTATCAGTGGATGATGAGAATGTCAGTTTTGACAATGAATACTGTTCATTACTAAAATGCTCTAATTGAGCTGTTAGAATGTCAGAAACAAGCTTTCTGAGCTGAAAACTGCATTTTGTGACAAAGTGGATCAGTGGATGATGAGAATGTCAGTTTTGACAAAGAACACTGTTCATTACTAAAATGCTCTAATTGAGCTGTTAGAATGTCAGAAACAAGCTTTCTGAGCTGAAAACTGCATTTTGTGACAAAGTGCATAAATGATGTTTAATTAACAAAGTTCGGGAGGAGCCGTAGCATATAATCAGCCGGCTGGTCCACAATCAGCAATCACTGCACATACACAATTAGCCATAGCGAGCTCGCTCATAAATAGAGAATCCATCTTACCTGCTCGATCTCCTAAGATTAAGCATCCCTCCTCCACCCCGGCTCCTCTCCCAAACTCACTTTTCTTTTGCAAGAGCCCCGGGGGGTGTGCTCTGGGCTCAAACCGGTTCCGAGCTCGGCGCACTCACCCTGACCAAGGTGTAGTGTTTCGGGTTCGGATAGATCTGGAGAGCTCGGAGCCCGCTTCCCGGACAGCACGCCAAATACGCATAACCTTCATAACCAAGCTCTTGCTTTATTATCCCTATCAACATCGCTGTTATCTGCGCAGGTGAACTCGTGAAGTGGATGATGAGAATGTCAGTTTTGACAAAGAACACTGTTCATTACTGAAATGCTCTCAATGAGCTGTTAGAATGTCAAAAACAAGCTTTCTGAGCTGAACACTACATTTTGTGACAAAGTGTATCAGTGGATGATGAGAATGTCAGTTTTTGACAAAGAACACTGTTCATTACTGAAATGCTCTAATTGAGCTGTTAGAATGTCAGAAACAAGCTTTCTGAGCTGAAAACTGCATTTTGTGACAAAGTGCATCAGTGGATGATGAGAATGTCAGTTTTGACAAAGAACACTGTTCATTACAAAAAAGCTCTAATTGAGCTGTTAGAATGTCAGAAACAAGCTTTCTGAGCAGAAAAATGCATTTTGTGACATAGTTATTCAGTGGATGATGCTAATGTCAGTTTTGACAAAGAACACTGTTCATTACTGAAATGCTCTAATTGAGCTGTTAGAATGTCAGAAACAAGCTTTCTGAGCTGAAATCTGCATTTTGTGACAAAGTTCATCAGTGGATGATGAGAATGTCAGTTTTGACAAAGAACACTGTTCATTACTGAAATGCTCTAATTGAGGTGTTAGAATGTCAGAAACAAGCTTTCTGAGCTAAAAACTGCATTTTGTGACAAAGTGCATCAGTGGATGATGAGAATGTCAGTTTTGACAAAGAACACTGTTCAATACTGAAATGCTCTAATTGAGCTGTTAGAATGTCAGAAACAAGCTTTCTGAGCTGAAAACTGCATTTTGTGACAAAGTGCATCAGTGGATGATGAGAATGTCAGTTTTGACAAAGAACACTGTTCATTTCTGAAATGCTCTCAATGAGCTGTTAGAATGTCAGAAATAAGCTTTCTGAGCTGAAAACTGCATTTTGTGACAAAGTGCATCAGTGGATGATGAGAATGTCAGTTTTGACAAAGAACACTGTTCAATACTGAAATGCTCTAATTGAGCTGTTAGAATGTCAGAAACAAGCTTTCTGAGCTGAAAACTGCATTTTGTGACAAAGTGCATCAGTGGATGATGAGAATGTCAGTTTTGACAAAGAACACTGTTCATTACTGAAATGCTCTAATTGAGCTGTTAGAATGTCAGAAACAAGCTTTCTGAGCTGAAAACTGCATTTTGTGACAAAGTGCATCAGTGGATGATGAGAATGTCAGTTTTGACAAAGAACACTGTTCATTACAAAAAAGCTCTAATTGAGCTGTTAGAATGTCAGAAACAAGCTGTCTGAGCAGAAAAATCTATTTTGTGACATAGTGATTCAGTGGATGATGAGAATGTCAGTTTTGACAAAGAACACTGTTCACTACTGAAATGCTCTCAATGAGCTGTTAGAATGTCAGAAACAAGCTTTCTGAGCTGAAAACTACATTTTGTGACAAAGTGGATCAGTGGATGATGAGAATGTCAGTTTTGACAAAGAACACTGTTCATTACTAAAATGCTCTCAATGAGCTGTTAGAATGTCAGAAACAAGCTTTCTGAGCTGAAAACTACATTTTGTAAAAAAGTGTATCAGTGGATGATGAGAATGTCAGTTTTGACAATGAATACTGTTCATTACTAAAATGCTCTAAATGAGCTGTTAGAATGTCAGAAACAAGCTTTCTGAGCGGAAAACTGCATTTTGTGACAAAGTGCATCAGTGGATGATGAGAATGTCAGTTTTGACAAAGAACACTGTTCAATACTGAAATGCTCTAATTGAGCTGTTAGAATGTCAGAAACAAGCTTTCTGAGCTGAAAACTGCATTTTGTGACAAAGTCATTCAGTGGATGATGAGAATGTCAGTTTTGACAAAGAACACTGTTCATTACTGAAATGCTCTAATTGAGCTGTAGAATGTCAGAAACAAACTTTCTGAGCAGAAAAATGCATTTTGTGACAAAGTGCATCAGTGGATGATGAGAATGTCAGTTTTGACAAAGAACACTGTTCATTACTGAAATGCTCTAATTGAGCTGTAGAATGTCAGAAACAAGCTTTCTGAGCAGAAAAATGCATTTTGTGACAAAGTGATTCAGTGGATGATGAGAATGTCAGTTTTGACAAAGAACACTGTTCAATACTGAAATTCTCTCAATGAGCTGTTAGAATGTCAGAAACAAGCTTTCTGAGCAGAAAACTGCATTTTGTGATAAAGTGATTTAGTGGATGATGAGAATGTCAGTTTTTGACAAAGAACACTGTTCATTACTGAAATGCTCTAATTGAGCTGTTAGAATGTCAGAAACAAGCTTTCTGAGCTGAAATCTGCATTTTATGACAAAGTGCATCAGTGGATGATGAGAATGTCAGTTTTGACAAAGAACACTGTTCATAAAAAAAAAGCTCTAATGGAGCTGTTAGAATGTCAGAAACAAGCTTTCTGAGCTGAAAACTGCATTTTGTGACAAAGTGCATCAGTGGATGATGAGAATGTCAGTTTTGACAAAGAACACTGTTCATTACTGAAATGCTCTAATTGAGCTGTTAGAATGTCAGAAACAAGCTTTCTGAGCTGAAAACTGCATTTTGTGACAAAGTATATCAGTGGATGATGAGAATGTCAGTTTTGTCAAAGAACACTGTTCATTACAAAAATGCTCTAATTGGGGTTTTAGAATGTCAGAAACAAGCTTTCTGGGCTGAAATCTGCATTTTGTGACAAAGTGCATCAGTGGAATATGATAATGTCAGTTTTGACAAAGAACACTGTTCATTACTGAAATGCTCTAATTGAGCTGTTAGAATGTCAGAAACAAGCTTTCTGAGCTGAAAACTGCATTTTGTGACAAAGTGCATGAGTGGATGATGAGAATGTCAATTTTTGACAAAGAACACTGTTCATTACTGAAATGCTCTAATTGAGCTGTTTGAATGTCAGAAACAAGCTTTCTGAGCAGAAAACTGCATTTTGTGACAAAGTCATTCAGTGGATGATGAGAATGTCAGTTTTGACAAAGAACACTGTTCATTACTGAAATGCTCTAATTGAGCTGTAGAATGTCAGAAACAAACTTTCTGAGCAGAAAAATGCATTTTGTGACAAAGTGCATCAGTGGATGATGAGAATGTCAGTTTTGACAAAGAACACTGTTCATTACTGAAATGCTCTAATTGAGCTGTAGAATGTCAGAAACAAGCTTTCTGAGCAGAAATCTGCATTTTGTGACAAAGTGCATCAGTGGATGATGAGAATGTCAGTTTTTGACAAAGAACACTGTTCATTACTAAAATGCTCCAATTGAGGTGCTAGAATGTCAGAAACAAGCTTTCTGAGCTGAAAACTGCATTTTGTGACAAAGTGCATCAGTGGATGATGAGAATGTCAGTTTTGACAAAGAACACTGTTCATTACTGAAATGCTCTCAATGAGCTGTTAGAATGTCAGAACCAAGCTTTCTGAGCTGAAAACTGCATTTTGTGACAAAGTGCATCAGTGGATGATGAGAATGTCAGTTTTGACAAAGAACACTGTTCATTACAAAAAAGCTCTAATTGAGCTGTTAGAATGTCAGAAACAAGCTTTCTGAGCAGAAAATGCATTTTGTGACATAGTGATTCAGTGGATGATGCTAATGTCAGTTTTGACAAAGAACACTGTTCATTACTGAAATGCTCTAATTGAGCTGTTGGAATGTCAGAAACAAGCTTTTTTAGCTGAAATCTGCATTTTGTGACAAAGTTCATCAGTGGATGATGAGAATGTCAGTTTTGATAAAGAACACTGTTCATTACTAAAATGCTCTAATTGAGCTGTTAGAATGTCAAAAACAAGCTTTCTGAGCTGAAAACTACATTTTGTGACAAAGTCTATCAGTGGATGATGAGAATGTCAGTTTTGACAATGAATACTGTTCATTACTAAAATGCTCTAATTGAGCTGTTAGAATGTCAGAAACAAGCTTTCTGAGCTGAAAACTGCATTTTGTGACAAAGTGGATCAGTGGATGATGCGAATGTCAGTTTTGACAAAGAACACTGTTCATTACTAAAATGCTCTAATTGAGCTGTTAGAATGTCAGAAACAAGCTTTCTGAGCTGAAAACTGCATTTTGTGACAAAGTGCATAAGTGGATGATGAGAATGTCAGTTTTGACAAAGAACACTGTTCATTACTGAAATGCTCTCAATGAGCTGTTAGAATGTCAAAAACAAGCTTTCTGAGCTGAAAACTACATTTTGTGACAAAGTGTATCAGTGGATGATGAGAATGTCAGTTTTTGACAAAGAACACTGTTCATTACTGAAATGCTCTAATTGAGCTGTTAGAATGTCAGAAACAAGCTTTCTGAGCTGAAAACTGCATTTTGTGACAAAGTGCATCAGTGGATGATGAGAATGTCAGTTTTGACAAAGAACACTGTTCATTACAAAAAAGCTCTAATTGAGCTGTTAGAATGTCAGAAACAAGCTTTCTGAGCAGAAAAATGCATTTTGTGACATAGTTATTCAGTGGATGATGCTAATGTCAGTTTTGACAAAGAACACTGTTCATTACTGAAATGCTCTAATTGAGCTGTTAGAATGTCAGAAACAAGCTTTCTGAGCTGAAATCTGCATTTTGTGACAAAGTTCATCAGTGGATGATGAGAATGTCAGTTTTGACAAAGAACACTGTTCATTACTGAAATGCTCTAATTGAGGTGTTAGAATGTCAGAAACAAGCTTTCTGAGCTAAAAACTGCATTTTGTGACAAAGTGCATTAGTGGATGATGAGAATGTCAGTTTTGACAAAGAACACTATTCATTTCTGAAATGCTCTCAATGAGCTGTTAGAATGTCAGAAATAAGCCTTCTGAGCTGAAAACTGCATTTTGTAACAAAGTGCATCAGTGGATGATGAGAATGTCAGTTTTGACAAAGAACACTGTTCAATACTGAAATGCTCTAATTGAGCTGTTAGAATGTCAGAAACAAGCTTTCTGAGCTGAAAACTGCATTTTGTGACAAAGTGCATCAGTGGATGATGAGAATGTCAGTTTTGACAAAGAACACTGTTCATTTCTGAAATGCTCTCAATGAGCTGTTAGAATGTCAGAAATAAGCTTTCTGAGCTGAAAACTGCATTTTGTGACAAAGTGCATCAGTGGATGATGAGAATGTCAGTTTTGACAAAGAACACTGTTCAATACTGAAATGCTCTAATTGAGCTGTTAGAATGTCAGAAACAAGCTTTCTGAGCTGAAAACTGCATTTTGTGACAAAGTGCATCAGTGGATGATGAGAATGTCAGTTTTGACAAAGAACACTGTTCATTACTGAAATGCTCTAATTGAGCTGTTAGAATGTCAGAAACAAGCTTTCTGAGCTGAAAACTGCATTTTGTGACAAAGTGCATCAGTGGATGATGAGAATGTCAGTTTTGACAAAGAACACTGTTCATTACAAAAAAGCTCTAATTGAGCTGTTAGAATGTCAGAAACAAGCTGTCTGAGAAGAAAAATCTATTTCGTGACATAGTGATTCAGTGGATGATGAGAATGTCAGTTTTGACAAAGAACACTGTTCACTACTGAAATGCTCTCAATGAGCTGTTAGAATGTCAGAAACGAGCTTTCTGAGCTGAAAACTACATTTTGTGACAAAGTGGATCAGTGGATGATGAGAATGTCAGTTTTGACAAAGAACACTGTTCATTACTAAAATGCTCTCAATGAGCTGTTAGAATGTCAGAAACAAGCTTTCTGAGCTGAAAACTACATTTTGTAAAAAAGTGTATCAGTGGATGATGAGAATGTCAGTTTTGACAATGAATACTGTTCATTACTAAAATGCTCTAAATGAGCTGTTAGAATGTCAGAAACAAGCTTTCTGAGCGGAAAACTGCATTTTGTGACAAAGTGGATCAGTGGATGATGAGAATGTCAGTTTTGACAAAGAACACTGTTCATTACTGAAATGCTCTAATTGAGCTGTAGAATGTCAGAAACAAACTTTCTGAGCAGAAAAATGCATTTTGTGACAAAGTGCATCAGTGGATGATGAGAATGTCAGTTTTGACAAAGAACACTGTTCATTACTGAAATGCTCTAATTGAGCTGTAGAATGTCAGAAACAAGCTTTCTGAGCAGAAATCTGCATTTTGTGACAAAGTGCATCAGTGGATGATGAGAATGTCAGTTTTTGACAAAGAACACTGTTCATTACTAAAATGCTCCAATTGAGGTGCTAGAATGTCAGAAACAAGCTTTCTGAGCTGAAAACTGCATTTTGTGACAAAGTGCATCAGTGGATGATGAGAATGTCAGTTTTGACAAAGAACACTGTTCATTACTGAAATGCTCTCAATGAGCTGTTAGAATGTCAGAACCAAGCTTTCTGAGCTGAAAACTGCATTTTGTGACAAAGTGCATCAGTGGATGATGAGAATGTCAGTTTTGACAAAGAACACTGTTCATTACAAAAAAGCTCTAATTGAGCTGTTAGAATGTCAGAAACAAGCTTTCTGAGCAGAAAATGCATTTTGTGACATAGTGATTCAGTGGATGATGCTAATGTCAGTTTTGACAAAGAACACTGTTCATTACTGAAATGCTCTAATTGAGCTGTTGGAATGTCAGAAACAAGCTTTTTGAGCTGAAATCTGCATTTTGTGACAAAGTTTATCAGTGGATGATGAGAAAGCAGTTTTGACAAAGAACACTGTTCATTACTAAAATGCTCTAATTGAGCTGTTAGAATGTCAAAAACAAGCTTTCTGAGCTGAAAACTACATTTTGTGACAAAGTCTATCAGTGGATGATGAGAATGTCAGTTTTGACAATGAATACTGTTCATTACTAAAATGCTCTAATTGAGCTGTTAGAATGTCAGAAACAAGCTTTCTGAGCTGAAAACTGCATTTTGTGACAAAGTGGATCAGTGGATGATGCGAATGTCAGTTTTGACAAAGAACACTGTTCATTACTAAAATGCTCTAATTGAGCTGTTAGAATGTCAGAAACAAGCTTTCTGAGCTGAAAACTGCATTTTGTGACAAAGTGCATAAGTGGATGATGAGAATGTCAGTTTTGACAAAGAACACTGTTCATTACTGAAATGCTCTCAATGAGCTGTTAGAATGTCAAAAACAAGCTTTCTGAGCTGAAAACTACATTTTGTGACAAAGTGTATCAGTGGATGATGAGAATGTCAGTTTTTGACAAAGAACACTGTTCATTACTGAAATGCTCTAATTGAGCTGTTAGAATGTCAGAAACAAGCTTTCTGAGCTGAAAACTGCATTTTGTGACAAAGTGCATCAGTGGATGATGAGAATGTCAGTTTTGACAAAGAACACTGTTCATTACAAAAAAGCTCTAATTGAGCTGTTAGAATGTCAGAAACAAGCTTTCTGAGCAGAAAAATGCATTTTGTGACATAGTTATTCAGTGGATGATGCTAATGTCAGTTTTGACAAAGAAAACTGTTCATTACTGAAATGCTCTAATTGAGCTGTTAGAATGTCAGAAACAAGCTTTCTGAGCTGAAATCTGCATTTTGTGACAAAGTTCATCAGTGGATGATGAGAATGTCAGTTTTGACAAAGAACACTGTTCATTACTGAAATGCTCTAATTGAGGTGTTAGAATGTCAGAAACAAGCTTTCTGAGCTAAAAACTGCATTTTGTGACAAAGTGCATTAGTGGATGATGAGAATGTCAGTTTTGACAAAGAACACTATTCATTTCTGAAATGCTCTCAATGAGTTGTTAGAATGTCAGAAATAAGCCTTCTGAGCTGAAAACTGCATTTTGTAACAAAGTGCATCAGTGGATGATGAGAATGTCAGTTTTGACAAAGAACACTGTTCAATACTGAAATGCTCTAATTGAGCTGTTAGAATGTCAGAAACAAGCTTTCTGAGCTGAAAACTGCATTTTGTGACAAAGTGCATCAGTGGATGATGAGAATGTCAGTTTTGACAAAGAACACTGTTCATTTCTGAAATGCTCTCAATGAGCTGTTAGAATGTCAGAAATAAGCTTTCTGAGCTGAAAACTGCATTTTGTGACAAAGTGCATCAGTGGATGATGAGAATGTCAGTTTTGACAAAGAACACTGTTCAATACTGAAATGCTCTAATTGAGCTGTTAGAATGTCAGAAACAAGCTTTCTGAGCTGAAAACTGCATTTTGTGACAAAGTGCATCAGTGGATGATGAGAATGTCAGTTTTGACAAAGAACACTGTTCATTACTGAAATGCTCTAATTGAGCTGTTAGAATGTCAGAAACAAGCTTTCTGAGCTGAAAACTGCATTTTGTGACAAAGTGCATCAGTGGATGATGAGAATGTCAGTTTTGACAAAGAACACTGTTCATTACAAAAAAGCTCTAATTGAGCTGTTAGAATGTCAGAAACAAGCTGTCTGAGAAGAAAAATCTATTTTGTGACATAGTGATTCAGTGGATGATGAGAATGTCAGTTTTGACAAAGAACACTGTTCACTACTGAAATGCTCTCAATGAGCTGTTAGAATGTCAGAAACAAGCTTTCTGAGCTGAAAACTACATTTTGTGACAAAGTGGATCAGTGGATGATGAGAATGTCAGTTTTGACAAAGAACACTGTTCATTACTAAAATGCTCTCAATGAGCTGTTAGAATGTCAGAAACAAGCTTTCTGAGCTGAAAACTACATTTTGTAAAAAAGTGTATCAGTGGATGATGAGAATGTCAGTTTTGACAATGAATACTGTTCATTACTAAAATGCTCTAAATGAGCTGTTAGAATGTCAGAAACAAGCTTTCTGAGCGGAAAACTGCATTTTGTGACAAAGTGCATCAGTGGATGATGAGAATGTCAGTTTTTGACAAAGAACACTGTTCATTACAAAAAAGCTCTAATTGAGCTATTAGAATGTCAGAAACAAGCTTTCTGAGCAGAAAAATGCATTTTGTTACATAGTGATTCAGTGGATGATACTAATGTCAGTTTTGACAAAGAACACTGTTCATTACTGAAATGCTCTAATTGAGCTGTTAGAATGTCAGAAACAAGCTTTCTGAGCTGAAATCTGCATTTTGTGACAAAGTTCATCAGTGGATGATGAGAATGTCAGTTTTGACAAAGAACACTGTTCATTACTAAAATGCTCTAATTGAGCTGTTAGAATGTCAGAAACAAGCTTTCTGAGCAGAAATCTGCATTTTGTGACAAAGTGATTCAGTGGATGATGAGAATGTCAGTTTTGACAAAGAATACTGTTCATTACTAAAATGCTCTAATTGAGCTGTTAGAATGTCAGAAACAAGCTTTCTGAGCTGAAAACTGCATTTTGTGACAAAGTGCATCAGTGGATGATGAGAATGTCAGTTTTTGACAAAGAACACTGTTCATTACTGAAATGCTCTAATTGAGCTGTTAGAATGTCAGAAACAAGCTTTCTGAGCTGAAAACTGCATTTTGTGACAAAGTGCATCAGTGGATGATGAGAATGTCAGTTTTGACAAAGAACACTGTTCATTACTGAAATGCTCTAATTGAGCTGTTAGAATGTCAGAAACAAGCTTTCTGAGCTGAAAACTGCATTTTGTGACAAAGTGCATCAGTGGATGATGAGAATGTCAGTTTTGACAAAGAACACTGTTCATTTCTGAAATGCTCTCAATGAGCTGTTAGAATGTCAGAAATAAGCTTTCTGAGCTGAAAACTGCATTTTGTGACAAAGTGCATCAGTGGATGATGAGAATGTCAGTTTTGACAAAGAACACTGTTCAATACTGAAATGCTCTAATTGAGCTGTTAGAATGTCAGAAACAAGCTTTCTGAGCTGAAAACTGCATTTTGTGACAAAGTGCATCAGTGGATGATGAGAATGTCAGTTTTGACAAAGAACACTGTTCATTACTGAAATGCTCTAATTGAGCTGTTAGAATGTCAGAAACAAGCTTTCTGAGCTGAAAACTGCATTTTGTGACAAAGTGCATCAGTGGATGATGAGAATGTCAGTTTTGACAAAGAACACTGTTCATTACAAAAAAGCTCTAATTGAGCTGTTAGAATGTCAGAAACAAGCTTTCTGAGCTGAAAACTACATTTTGTGACAAAGTGGATCAGTGGATGATGAGAATGTCAGTTTTGACAAAGAACACTGTTCATTACTAAAATGCTCTCAATGAGCTGTTAGAATGTCAGAAACAAGCTTTCTGAGCTGAAAACTACATTTTGTAAAAAAGTGTATCAGTGGATGATGAGAATGTCAGTTTTGACAATGAATACTGTTCATTACTAAAATGCTCTAAATGAGCTGTTAGAATGTCAGAAACAAGCTTTCTGAGCGGAAAACTGCATTTTGTGACAAAGTGCATCAGTGGATGATGAGAATGTCAGTTTTTGACAAAGAACACTGTTCATTACAAAAAAGCTCTAATTGAGCTATTAGAATGTCAGAAACAAGCTTTCTGAGCAGAAAAATGCATTTTGTTACATAGTGATTCAGTGGATGATACTAATGTCAGTTTTGACAAAGAACACTGTTCATTACTGAAATGCTCTAATTGAGCTGTTAGAATGTCAGAAACAAGCTTTCTGAGCTGAAATCTGCATTTTGTGACAAAGTTCATCAGTGGATGATGAGAATGTCAGTTTTGACAAAGAACACTGTTCATTACTAAAATGCTCTAATTGAGCTGTTAGAATGTCAGAAACAAGCTTTCTGAGCAGAAATCTGCATTTTGTGACAAAGTGATTCAGTGGATGATGAGAATGTCAGTTTTGACAAAGAATACTGTTCATTACTAAAATGCTCTAATTGAGCTGTTAGAATGTCAGAAACAAGCTTTCTGAGCTGAAAACTGCATTTTGTGACAAAGTGCATCAGTGGATGATGAGAATGTCAGTTTTTGACAAAGAACACTGTTCATTACTGAAATGCTCTAATTGAGCTGTTAGAATGTCAGAAACAAGCTTTCTGAGCTGAAAACTGCATTTTGTGACAAAGTGCATCAGTGGATGATGAGAATGTCAGTTTTGACAAAGAACACTGTTCAATACTGAAATGCTCTAATTGAGCTGTTAGAATGTCAGAAACAAGCTTTCTGAGCTGAAAACTGCATTTTGTGACAAAGTGCATCAGTGGATGATGAGAATGTCAGTTTTGACAAAGAACACTGTTCATTTCTGAAATGCTCTCAATGAGCTGTTAGAATGTCAGAAATAAGCTTTCTGAGCTGAAAACTGCATTTTGTGACAAAGTGCATCAGTGGATGATGAGAATGTCAGTTTTGACAAAGAACACTGTTCAATACTGAAATGCTCTAATTGAGCTGTTAGAATGTCAGAAACAAGCTTTCTGAGCTGAAAACTGCATTTTGTGACAAAGTGCATCAGTGGATGATGAGAATGTCAGTTTTGACAAAGAACACTGTTCATTACTGAAATGCTCTAATTGAGCTGTTAGAATGTCAGAAACAAGCTTTCTGAGCTGAAAACTGCATTTTGTGACAAAGTGCATCAGTGGATGATGAGAATGTCAGTTTTGACAAAGAACACTGTTCATTACAAAAAAGCTCTAATTGAGCTGTTAGAATGTCAGAAACAAGCTGTCTGAGAAGAAAAATCTATTTTGTGACATAGTGATTCAGTGGATGATGAGAATGTCAGTTTTGACAAAGAACACTGTTCACTACTGAAATGCTCTCAATGAGCTGTTAGAATGTCAGAAACAAGCTTTCTGAGCTGAAAACTACATTTTGTGACAAAGTGGATCAGTGGATGATGAGAATGTCAGTTTTGACAAAGAACACTGTTCATTACTAAAATGCTCTCAATGAGCTGTTAGAATGTCAGAAACAAGCTTTCTGAGCTGAAAACTACATTTTGTAAAAAAGTGTATCAGTGGATGATGAGAATGTCAGTTTTGACAATGAATACTGTTCATTACTAAAATGCTCTAAATGAGCTGTTAGAATGTCAGAAACAAGCTTTCTGAGCGGAAAACTGCATTTTGTGACAAAGTGCATCAGTGGATGATGAGAATGTCAGTTTTTGACAAAGAACACTGTTCATTACAAAAAAGCTCTAATTGAGCTATTAGAATGTCAGAAACAAGCTTTCTGAGCAGAAAAATGCATTTTGTTACATAGTGATTCAGTGGATGATACTAATGTCAGTTTTGACAAAGAACACTGTTCATTACTGAAATGCTCTAATTGAGCTGTTAGAATGTCAGAAACAAGCTTTCTGAGCTGAAATCTGCATTTTGTGACAAAGTTCATCAGTGGATGATGAGAATGTCAGTTTTGACAAAGAACACTGTTCATTACTAAAATGCTCTAATTGAGCTGTTAGAATGTCAGAAACAAGCTTTCTGAGCAGAAATCTGCATTTTGTGACAAAGTGATTCAGTGGATGATGAGAATGTCAGTTTTGACAAAGAATACTGTTCATTACTAAAATGCTCTAATTGAGCTGTTAGAATGTCAGAAACAAGCTTTCTGAGCTGAAAACTGCATTTTGTGACAAAGTGCATCAGTGGATGATGAGAATGTCAGTTTTTGACAAAGAACACTGTTCATTACTGAAATGCTCTAATTGAGCTGTTAGAATGTCAGAAACAAGCTTTCTGAGCTGAAAACTGCATTTTGTGACAAAGTGCATCAGTGGATGATGAGAATGTCAGTTTTGACAAAGAACACTGTTCATTACAAAAAAGCTCTAATTGAGCTGTTAGAATGTCAGAAACAAGCTTTCTGAGCAGAAAAATGCATTTTGTGACATAGTTATTCAGTGGATGATGCTAATGTCAGTTTTGACAAAGAACACTGTTCATTACTGAAATGCTCTAATTGAGCTGTTAGAATGTCAGAAACAAGCTTTCTGAGCTGAAAACTGCATTTTGTGACAAAGTGCATCAGTGGATGATGAGAATGTCAGTTTTGACAAAGAACACTGTTCATTACTAAAATGCTCTAATTGAGGTGTTAGAATGTCAGAAACAAGCTTTCTGAGCTGAAAACTGCATTTTGTGACAAAGTGCATCAGTGGATGATGAGAATGTCAGTTTTGACAAAGAACACTGTTCATTACTAACATGCTCTAACAGAGCTGTTAGAATGTCAGAAACAAGCTTTCTGAGCTGAAAACTGCATTTTGTGACAAAGAGCATCAGTGGATGATGAGAATGTCAGTTTTGACAAAGAACACTGTTCATTACAAAAAAGCTCTAATTGAGCTGTTAGAATGTCAGAAACAAGCTTTCTGAGCAGAAAAATCTATTTTGTGACATAGTGATTCAGTGGATGATGAGAATGTCTGTTTTGACAAAGAACACTGTTCATTACTGAAATGCTCTAATTGAGCTGTTAGAATGTCAGAAACAAGCTTTCTGAGCTGAAATCTGCATTTTGTGACAAAGTGCATCAGTGGATGATGAGAATGTCAGTTTTGACAAAGAACAGGGGAGACTACTTAGCGCTAAACAGTCTGGTTAAAGAGAAGTGACTACTCAAAATCGAGATAGATTTTAAAGAGTCTGAAAAGAGAAGTGACTACTCTAAATCGAGATAGATTTTAAAGAGTCTGAAAAGAGAAGTGACTACTCTAAATCGAGATAGATTTTAAAGAGTCTGAAAAGAGAAGTGACTACTCTAAATCGAGATAGATTTTAAAGAGTCTGAAAAGAGAAGTGACTACTCTGAATTAAAAATGGGGCAGGGAAGGTCCCATATGAATATGGATAAACCATACAGAGAAATGAGGAAAAGGTGGGGAATGGGAAGTTTACAAGGTGTACCCTATTTAATGGAAAAAGCTAACTTTCCAGAAAACGGTACATTTAGTACCACAAAATTAGGGAAAATAAGAGAACACATGGGGGAAAAAGACATATTTAAAATGTCTACAAAAGAAAGGGAAAAATATGACGAAGCGTGTAAATGTTTAGAATTATGGGAAAAGGAAGCAAATAGACGTGACTATGTTTTTAAAGAAATGGCATTGGAAGAACTGCCACCACCGAAAACTCCATTGTACCCTGTTTTTCTTGAGTATAATGATTTAACCCCTCTGTCTCCTTTACCCCCATCTATGACTTGCTACAACCACCAACCGGAGGATGATTGTGTCCCTCCTCACCGGCATCTGAACCCGATCGAGGCAGCTCCAGTGCCCCCACCAGTGTCTCCACCAGCACCAGTGCCACACATGCCACAGCCCGTGGTGTGTCAAAAGCAGGAAAGAGCGCAACCAGCACCGACGTATAAAGAACTTTTGACATTTTGCAAAGAATTCTCACCCTCAATGAAAGAATTAGAGAGACTGTTGAAAGTCAAACTGAAACCATCTGACCTAAGAAAGTTACAGGGTAAATGGCCTGTGGAGGATTATAGAAGGGAACATGTCAACTGGTCGCATGCAGACAATGCAGAGTACATGAGGATTCTGGAAGAATTCTTAGAAGGACTAATAACTACGTTTCACAAAGCTCTGAATCTGGATAAGATCGCTGCTTGTGTGCAAAAGACTGATGAAAGAGTGGAGGATTTCTTGGCCAGACTGGAGGAAGTATTTAAAGAACATTCTGGACTTCAACCTGATGCAGACCAGACATTGGTCCGTTCAAAGGACATCTCAGATCCGCTTTTCTGCGGAACCTCAGAGAAGAGCTGAGGCGAGAAGTGGAAAAATCGTGCATCGAGCCAGATCGCGCAAGAATGAGTGAGATCGTCCGTCATGCTGTACACGCCGAAAGACAAACAGGCAAGAAAGAGCTTCAGAAGAAAAACACACAAGATAAAGAACTCCACATGGCTCTAATGAATATCGGAGTAGAGCATGGAGGAAGAGGAAACGGGAGGAGAGAAGGTCAGTGGCGTGGACGTGGAAGAGGGAGACGAGGTTTTAAACCCTCTAGCACCTATGATCCAGAGAAATGTTTCAATTGCGGAAAGACGGGGCACTGGCGGAACGACTGTCCGAAGCCTCTGAGACCAATGGGGTCAAAGAAAAGGTAGATGGAAGTGAGGAGGTGAGGCATCATTCCGAGGGTGGTGAGTATGATTCCCCTTAGCATATGCAATGAAGAAATGCTTTTTCCTACTGTATGCAATGAAGATCTGCTTAGCTCACATTCCATGATGAATGAAACCGCTTTCTGAACTTTGCTAAAATGCACAATGTTTGTGTGCAACAAACTGCTTGAATTTTTGATAGATTCAGGGGCAATAAATAGCCTACTTTGATTCACAAAAAGTGTTTAAATTTGCCAGAGTCTAAACTAGCTGTGTTTTCCCTAAATGCTAGTGACTCTAATGTAAAATAATTTATGTCAAAAGGGTGCAATGTGAGTTGGGAAGTGTCAAATTTCAACACAGGTTTCTCATGTCTGACTGCTGCCCGATTCATTTGCTGGGCAGAGTCATAATGTGTATGATGACAGATTGAGCATGATACCAACACGACCCAAGTGCAGCGCTCGTACAGCTGTACGATGTAATATTGAATTACGTAAGTATGATGTAGAATGTATTGCCTCACAGAGCCTCATGACGTTGATTGCAATGGTGTGGGGAGCTGTGGGTGTTTTGCTGACAAATATGCGCACGCCATAGAATGGGTTAAAAGGGATGACGTGCAATATTCAAATTTGTTGCATGCCCATCGTGAGAATCATGCCTGTCTGTCAGCAACAAGGGGACTTGAAGTGTTTTCACACACAAAAAGATTAATGAAGAGTATTTACATACCAGAAATTTTGGGAAAGGTGCCCGTTCAACTGATGGTAACAGGAACATATTATTTGGGGTGATTAGGAACTGTGAGCCTGTTGTGATAACGCCCAAGGGAAATTTTTGTCCATGCAAACAGCAATTCTCCCTTGAATCAGAAGCCTCAAACCAGAAGCCTTCAATGGCATAAGGCCAATATTTAATGAGTTTAAAAAGATTTTTTAAAAAAGGCATAGTTGTGCCATGTCCAAATTTACCGGTGCGCAGGCCTTTGTTTTCCAGTTTAAAAGATAAGAGAAAAAGAACACAAAGTAAATGTTTCCGAAGTCCAGCTGGCAAAATGATTTGTTCATTTTTGGGTCACGAAATTACTGACCGTGGCAGACGGTCTGCAATTTCAGACATCGCACGCCCAAAAACAAAGAAGCAACTATTGAAATTTTTAGGGATGACCTCTTACTGTAGAAATTTCATTTTGAGGTACACAGAGATGGAAAAACATCTCACGGTATTGATTCACGGGAAGCCCATGACTGCAAATGCGCAGTTTGAATGGACTGATGCAGGGGTTGAGGCTTTTGGTAATCTCAAGCGAGCTCTGCAATCTGCGCCTGCGCTAGGTATCCCAAACCCAGACAAACCATTCACACAAATGGTAGACGAAAAAGACGGCACAATAATCTCTGTGCTGCTCCAAAAACACGGAGACCAGCTGCGCCCCGTTGCTTATCTTTCATCCAGATTAGATGGTGTGGCACAAGGTCTCCCACCGTGCCTGCGCGCAGTAGCAGCGGCAGAGAAAGCAGTGATGGCCTATTGGGAGTTTGTTGGTTATTCTCCCCTTACTGTGTTTGTTCCCCATGCAGTGGCCATGATTCTGTTAGAACAACGAGTGTCACATTTATCTACAGCGAGGTGGCTGAGATATACTCTGACGTTGTTGGAATTGCCAAACATCACGGTAGGGAGATGTAACACACTAAACCCAGCCAAGTTGATGCCAATTACTGACAATGGTGACCCACACAACTGTGTTGCCACTTTAGAGCAAGTCTGCTCGCCACGTGTTGATCTCAGAGACGAACCTCTGCTAAATGCAGACTTGACTTTCTATGTAGATGGCAGTGCACGAAAAGATGAGGCAGGAAAGAATCACGTGGGGTTTGCTGTTGTGTCTGATTTTGAAACAGTACAGTCAGGCCGCCTGCCTGACCATTTCTCTGCTCAAACAGCAGAGCTCATTGCACTCACACGCGCATGCGAATTGGCAGAGGGTAAAAGTGTCAACATTCACACAGACAGTAGATATGCATTTGATGTAACTTGTGATTTTGGCACACTTTGGAAACACAGGAACTTTGTAAAAGCGGATGGTAAAAACATTCTTAATCACACACAGGTTGCTGATTTACTATCTGCCATTCTTCTCCCATCAGCCATTGTTGTGTGTGACTGTGACACACACACCCCCATCTATGCCACACACACTTTTGTATCTGAAACTATTTTTTGCAGGAAGCCGACGAGCTGACCTTGCAGCAAAGCAAGCAACATCAGAGACAGACAGATTGTCTCCAGAAATCACTAACAAAACTCTTTCTCTTGCAGAGATGCAAACATTTTGCAGAACCGGATAAGCATGCACTCTGCAAGGAGTGCTCATGTAAATACACAGACAATGTGCTTCACCTGTTTGCCAAAACATTTTTTCCCTGCTTTTGCGATTTTGACGCATGGCCTAGACCACGCGTCAAAAGGGGGGATGTTGCAAAGGCAATGTGTGTTTGTGTTTTTGCTCTCAAAATATTTTTGCAGGTCAAAGGAGCAGTAGCAAATGGAGCTGACAAATCATTACACAGCTTCCAGGAAGTCGTAGGAAAGACATGCCTCCCACTGCAAAAAGGTGTCCAAGGAGTGGCAACTCCAACCATAGGCCCATCACAATGGCATCCACATGGCTCTTCGCATGGGTCGTGCTGACTCAAACGACAGGAGGAGATTCGCAAAGGAGAATCAATTGTTCGAGTCGGGGACGCATCGAACCCCGAGAAATTAGAGATTATAGAATTTTGTTTCTGTGCAACACTATATTCCAAGTTTAATAAAATGGTATGGGGAGGGAAAGTGTTACCCTAATTCTGCTAGGTACTGGAGAACAATATGTATTTGTGTAGAGGTACGTGTACCTCAATTGATGTTGTGAATAAGGCAACAAAATTTAAAATGTGGGCCATTATGTCCCCTGGGACGGCCAAATAAAAAGGCAAAGGAGAAAGTTTTAGACTCGCTCTAATTTAGAAAATTTTAATTATGAGGGAACGGGAGCAATTTCACAAATGAGAGTGGAAATATGGAAAGTGACGAAGGCTGAAGCAGGTGGTGTTACCAATTCTAGTGGGATTTTAAGAACTGTTTAGATAGATAGAATGAAACCTGTAAGAGAAAGGGCGTTGCTCATCTTACATGGTCAAAGTATAACGATTTTGGTTATCATATATGATAAAAGGGGGGAATGTAATGGAAATTTTCTAGTCTAGCTTCTTGATGTGTCTATCTATATGGTTATGAAGTTTTTATCCATGTTTTCTTCTCTATGTTATCATGTTTTTCTCTATACGCGTCATACCACTCTGCCTTTGCCCTCGAGCAGATGCCAAGATGTTCTGTTTGGAATAACGGGCATCACTTCTCGGAAACCAGCTCGGGATTCTGGCTAGGGGGCAAAGGGGGGGGGGAGTCACGTTTTAATATATAAACTCTGGGTGCAGGAGGAAAGAGCGCCTTTGCTCTGCACCATGCTCATTGCTTATGATGTAGATTAAACGACAATTAAAATACTTTGCAAAGTACCTGATGTCTCTGTATATTGCGTTTGTCAAAATTGACTCACCTTGATGAAGGAATAAGAAAATTCCACAACAGTGCATCAATGGATGATGAGAATGTCAGTTTTGACAAAGAACACTGTTCATTACTGAAATGCTCTAATTGAGCTGTAGAATGTCAGAAACAAGCTTTCTGAGCTGAAAACTGCATTTTGTGACAAAGTGCATCAGTGGATGATGAGAATGTCAGTTTTGACGAAGAACACAGTTCATTACTGAAATGCTCTCAATGAGCTGTTAGAATGTCAGAAACAAGCATTCTGAGCTGAAAACTGCATTTTATGACAAAGTGCATCAGTGGATGATGAGAATGTCAGTTTTTGACAAAGAACACTGTTCATTACTGAAATGCTCTAATTGAGCTGTTAGAATGTCAGAAACAAGCTTTCTGAGCTGAAAACTGCATTTTGTGACAAAGTGCATCAGTGGATGATGAGAATGTCAGTTTTGACAAAGAACACTGTTCATTACAAAAAAGCTCTAATTGAGATGTTAGAATGTCAGAAACAAGCTTTCTGAGCAGAAAAATGCATTTTGTGACATAGTTATTCAGTGGATGATGCTAATGTCAGTTTTGACAAAGAACACTGTTCATTACTGAAATGCTCTAATTGAGCTGTTAGAATGTCAGAAACAAGCTTTCTGAGCTGAAATCTGCATTTTGTGACAAAGTTCATCAGTGGATGATGAGAATGTCAGTTTTGACAAAGAACACTGTTCATTACTGAAATGCTCTAATTGAGGTGTTAGAATGTCAGAAACAAGCTTTCTGAGCTAAAAACTGCATTTTGTGACAAAGTGCATCAGTGGATGATGAGAATGTCAGTTTTGACAAAGAACACTATTCATTTCTGAAATGCTCTAATTGAGCTGTTAGAATGTCAGAAACAAGCTTTCTGAGCTGAAAACTGCATTTTGTAACAAAGTGCATCAGTGGATGATGAGAATGTCAGTTTTGACAAAGAACACTGTTCATTTCTGAAATGCTCTCAATGAGCTGTTAGAATGTCAGAAATAAGCTTTCTGAGCTGAAAACTGCATTTTGTGACAAAGTGCATCAGTGGATGATGAGAATGTCAGTTTTGACAAAGAACACTGTTCAATACTGAAATGCTCTAATTGAGCTGTTAGAATGTCAGAAACAAGCTTTCTGAGCTGAAAACTGCATTTTGTGACAAAGTGCATCAGTGGATGATGAGAATGTCAGTTTTGACAAAGAACACTGTTCATTACTGAAATGCTCTAATTGAGCTGTTAGAATGTCAGAAACAAGCTTTCTGAGCTGAAAACTGCATTTTGTGACAAAGTGCATCAGTGGATGATGAGAATGTCAGTTTTGACAAAGAACACTGTTCATTTCAAAAAAGCTCTAATTGAGCTGTTAGAATGTCAGAAACAAGCTGTCTGAGCAGAAAAATCTATTTTGTGACATAGTGATTCAGTGGATGATGAGAATGTCAGTTTTGACAAAGAACACTGTTCACTACTGAAATGCTCTCAATGAGCTGTTAGAATGTCAGAAACAAGCTTTCTGAGCTGAAAACTACATTTTGTGACAAAGTGGATCAGTGGATGATGAGAATGTCAGTTTTGACAAAGAACACTGTTCATTACTGAAATGCTCTCAATGAGCTGTTAGAATGTCAGAAACAAGCTTTCTGAGCTGAAAACTACATTTTGTAAAAAAGTGTATCAGTGGATGATGAGAATGTCAGTTTTGACAATGAATACTGTTCATTACTAAAATGCTCTAAATGAGCTGTTAGAATGTCAGAAACAAGCTTTCTGAGCGGAAAACTGCATTTTGTGACAAAGTGCATCAGTGGATGATGAGAATGTCAGTTTTTGACAAAAAACACTGTTCATTACAAAAAAGCTCTAATTGAGCTGTTAGAATGTCAGAAACAAGCTTTCTGAGCAGAAAAATGCATTTTGTGACATAGTGATTCAGTGGATGATACTAATGTCAGTTTTGACAAAGAACACTGTTCATTACTGAAATGCTCTAATTGAGCTGTTAGAATGTCAGAAACAAGCTTTCTGAGCTGAAATCTGCATTTTGTGACAAAGTTCATCAGTGGATGATGAGAATGTCAGTTTTGACAAAGAACACTGTTCATTACTAAAATGCTCTAATTGAGCTGTTAGAATGTCAGAAACAAGCTTTCTGAGCAGAAATCTGCATTTTGTGACAAAGTGATTCAGTGGATGATGAGAATGTCAGTTTTGACAAAGAATACTGTTCATTACTAAAATGCTCTAATTGAGCTGTTAGAATGTCAGAAACAAGCTTTCTGAGCTGAAAACTGCATTTTGTGACAAAGTGCATCAGTGGATGATGAGAATGTCAGTTTTTGACAAAGAACACTGTTCATTACTGAAATGCTCTAATTGAGCTGTTAGAATGTCAGAAACAAGCTTTCTGAGCTGAAAACTGCATTTTGTGACAAAGTGCATCAGTGGATGATGAGAATGTCAGTTTTTGACAAAGAACACTGTTCATTACTGAAATGCTCTAATTGAGCTGTTAGAATGTCAGAAACAAGCTTTCTGAGCTGAAATCTGCATTTTGTGACAAAGTGCATCAGTGGATGATGAGAATGTCAGTTTTGACAAAGAACACTGTTCATTACAAAAAAGCTCTAATTGAGCTGTTAGAATGTCAGAAACAAGCTTTCTGAGCAGAAAAATGCATTTTGTGACATAGTTATTCAGTGGATGATGCTAATGTCAGTTTTGACAAAGAACACTGTTCATTACTGAAATGCTCTAATTGAGCTGTTAGAATGTCAGAAACAAGCTTTCTGAGCTGAAAACTGCATTTTGTGACAAAGTGCATCAGTGGATGATGAGAATGTCAGTTTTGACAAAGAACACTGTTCATTACAAAAAAGCTCTAATTGAGCTGTTAGAATGTCAGAAACAAGCTTTCTGAGCAGAAAATGCATTTTGTGACATAGTGATTCAGTGGATGATGCTAATGTCAGTTTTGACAAAGAACACTGTTCATTACTGAAATGCTCTAATTGAGCTGTTGGAATGTCAGAAACAAGCTTTTTGAGCTGAAATCTGCATTTTGTGACAAAGTTCATCAGTGGATGATGAGAATGTCAGTTTTGACAAAGAACACTGTTCATTACTAAAATGCTCTAATTGAGCTGTTAGAATGTCAAAAACAAGCTTTCTGAGCTGAAAACTACATTTTGTGACAAAGTCTATCAGTGGATGATGAGAATGTCAGTTTTGACAATGAATACTGTTCATTACTAAAATGCTCTAATTGAGCTGTTAGAATGTCAGAAACAAGCTTTCTGAGCTGAAAACTGCATTTTGTGACAAAGTGGATCAGTGGATGATGCGAATGTCAGTTTTGACAAAGAACACTGTTCATTACTAAAATGCTCTAATTGAGCTGTTAGAATGTCAGAAACAAGCTTTCTGAGCTGAAAACTGCATTTTGTGACAAAGTGCATAAGTGGATGATGAGAATGTCAGTTTTGACAAAGAACACTGTTCATTACTGAAATGCTCTCAATGAGCTGTTAGAATGTCAAAAACAAGCTTTCTGAGCTGAAAACTACATTTTGTGACAAAGTGTATCAGTGGATGATGAGAATGTCAGTTTTTGACAAAGAACACTGTTCATTACTGAAATGCTCTAATTGAGCTGTTAGAATGTCAGAAACAAGCTTTCTGAGCTGAAAACTGCATTTTGTGACAAAGTGCATCAGTGGATGATGAGAATGTCAGTTTTGACAAAGAACACTGTTCATTACAAAAAAGCTCTAATTGAGCTGTTAGAATGTCAGAAACAAGCTTTCTGAGCAGAAAAATGCATTTTGTGACATAGTTATTCAGTGGATGATGCTAATGTCAGTTTTGACAAAGAACACTGTTCATTACTGAAATGCTCTAATTGAGCTGTTAGAATGTCAGAAACAAGCTTTCTGAGCTGAAATCTGCATTTTGTGACAAAGTTCATCAGTGGATGATGAGAATGTCAGTTTTGACAAAGAACACTGTTCATTACTGAAATGCTCTAATTGAGGTGTTAGAATGTCAGAAACAAGCTTTCTGAGCTAAAAACTGCATTTTGTGACAAAGTGCATTAGTGGATGATGAGAATGTCAGTTTTGACAAAGAACACTATTCATTTCTGAAATGCTCTCAATGAGTTGTTAGAATGTCAGAAATAAGCCTTCTGAGCTGAAAACTGCATTTTGTAACAAAGTGCATCAGTGGATGATGAGAATGTCAGTTTTGACAAAGAACACTGTTCAATACTGAAATGCTCTAATTGAGCTGTTAGAATGTCAGAAACAAGCTTTCTGAGCTGAAAACTGCATTTTGTGACAAAGTGCATCAGTGGATGATGAGAATGTCAGTTTTGACAAAGAACACTGTTCATTTCTGAAATGCTCTCAATGAGCTGTTAGAATGTCAGAAATAAGCTTTCTGAGCTGAAAACTGCATTTTGTGACAAAGTGCATCAGTGGATGATGAGAATGTCAGTTTTGACAAAGAACACTGTTCAATACTGAAATGCTCTAATTGAGCTGTTAGAATGTCAGAAACAAGCTTTCTGAGCTGAAAACTGCATTTTGTGACAAAGTGCATCAGTGGATGATGAGAATGTCAGTTTTGACAAAGAACACTGTTCATTACTGAAATGCTCTAATTGAGCTGTTAGAATGTCAGAAACAAGCTTTCTGAGCTGAAAACTGCATTTTGTGACAAAGTGCATCAGTGGATGATGAGAATGTCAGTTTTGACAAAGAACACTGTTCATTACAAAAAAGCTCTAATTGAGCTGTTAGAATGTCAGAAACAAGCTGTCTGAGAAGAAAAATCTATTTTGTGACATAGTGATTCAGTGGATGATGAGAATGTCAGTTTTGACAAAGAACACTGTTCACTACTGAAATGCTCTCAATGAGCTGTTAGAATGTCAGAAACAAGCTTTCTGAGCTGAAAACTACATTTTGTGACAAAGTGGATCAGTGGATGATGAGAATGTCAGTTTTGACAAAGAACACTGTTCATTACTAAAATGCTCTCAATGAGCTGTTAGAATGTCAGAAACAAGCTTTCTGAGCTGAAAACTACATTTTGTAAAAAAGTGTATCAGTGGATGATGAGAATGTCAGTTTTGACAATGAATACTGTTCATTACTAAAATGCTCTAAATGAGCTGTTAGAATGTCAGAAACAAGCTTTCTGAGCGGAAAACTGCATTTTGTGACAAAGTGCATCAGTGGATGATGAGAATGTCAGTTTTTGACAAAGAACACTGTTCATTACAAAAAAGCTCTAATTGAGCTATTAGAATGTCAGAAACAAGCTTTCTGAGCAGAAAAATGCATTTTGTTACATAGTGATTCAGTGGATGATACTAATGTCAGTTTTGACAAAGAACACTGTTCATTACTGAAATGCTCTAATTGAGCTGTTAGAATGTCAGAAACAAGCTTTCTGAGCTGAAATCTGCATTTTGTGACAAAGTTCATCAGTGGATGATGAGAATGTCAGTTTTGACAAAGAACACTGTTCATTACTAAAATGCTCTAATTGAGCTGTTAGAATGTCAGAAACAAGCTTTCTGAGCAGAAATCTGCATTTTGTGACAAAGTGATTCAGTGGATGATGAGAATGTCAGTTTTGACAAAGAATACTGTTCATTACTAAAATGCTCTAATTGAGCTGTTAGAATGTCAGAAACAAGCTTTCTGAGCTGAAAACTGCATTTTGTGACAAAGTGCATCAGTGGATGATGAGAATGTCAGTTTTTGACAAAGAACACTGTTCATTACTGAAATGCTCTAATTGAGCTGTTAGAATGTCAGAAACAAGCTTTCTGAGCTGAAAACTGCATTTTGTGACAAAGTGCATCAGTGGATGATGAGAATGTCAGTTTTGACAAAGAACACTGTTCATTACAAAAAAGCTCTAATTGAGCTGTTAGAATGTCAGAAACAAGCTTTCTGAGCAGAAAAATGCATTTTGTGACATAGTTATTCAGTGGATGATGCTAATGTCAGTTTTGACAAAGAACACTGTTCATTACTGAAATGCTCTAATTGAGCTGTTAGAATGTCAGAAACAAGCTTTCTGAGCTGAAAACTGCATTTTGTGACAAAGTGCATCAGTGGATGATGAGAATGTCAGTTTTGACAAAGAACACTGTTCATTACTAAAATGCTCTAATTGAGGTGTTAGAATGTCAGAAACAAGCTTTCTGAGCTGAAAACTGCATTTTGTGACAAAGTGCATCAGTGGATGATGAGAATGTCAGTTTTGACAAAGAACACTGTTCATTACTAACATGCTCTAACAGAGCTGTTAGAATGTCAGAAACAAGCTTTCTGAGCTGAAAACTGCATTTTGTGACAAAGAGCATCAGTGGATGATGAGAATGTCAGTTTTGACAAAGAACACTGTTCATTACAAAAAAGCTCTAATTGAGCTGTTAGAATGTCAGAAACAAGCTTTCTGAGCAGAAAAATCTATTTTGTGACATAGTGATTCAGTGGATGATGAGAATGTCTGTTTTGACAAAGAACACTGTTCATTACTGAAATGCTCTAATTGAGCTGTTAGAATGTCAGAAACAAGCTTTCTGAGCTGAAATCTGCATTTTGTGACAAAGTGCATCAGTGGATGATGAGAATGTCAGTTTTGACAAAGAACAGGGGAGACTACTTAGCGCTAAACAGTCTGGTTAAAGAGAAGTGACTACTCAAAATCGAGATAGATTTTAAAGAGTCTGAAAAGAGAAGTGACTACTCTAAATCGAGATAGATTTTAAAGAGTCTGAAAAGAGAAGTGACTACTCTAAATCGAGATAGATTTTAAAGAGTCTGAAAAGAGAAGTGACTACTCTAAATCGAGATAGATTTTAAAGAGTCTGAAAAGAGAAGTGACTACTCTGAATTAAAAATGGGGCAGGGAAGCTCCCATATGAATATGGATAAACCAACATACAGAGAAATGAGGAAAAGGTGGGGAATGGGAAGTTTACAAGGTGTACCCTATTTAATGGAAAAAGCTAACTTTCCAGAAAACGGTACATTTAGTACCACAAAATTAGGGAAAATAAGAGAACACATGGGGGAAAAAGACATATTTAAAATGTCTACAAAAGAAAGGGAAAAATATGACGAAGCGTGTAAATGTTTAGAATTATGGGAAAAGGAAGCAAATAGACGTGACTATGTTTTTAAAGAAATGGCATTGGAAGAACTGCCACCACCGAAAACTCCATTGTACCCTGTTTTTCTTGAGTATAATGATTTAACCCCTCTGTCTCCTTTACCCCCATCTATGACTTGCTACAACCACCAACCGGAGGATGATTGTGTCCCTCCTCACCGGCATCTGAACCCGATCGAGGCAGCTCCAGTGCCCCCACCAGTGTCTCCACCAGCACCAGTGCCACACATGCCACAGCCCGTGGTGTGTCAAAAGCAGGAAAGAGCGCAACCAGCACCGACGTATAAAGAACTTTTGACATTTTGCAAAGAATTCTCACCCTCAATGAAAGAATTAGAGAGACTGTTGAAAGTCAAACTGAAACCATCTGACCTAAGAAAGTTACAGGGTAAATGGCCTGTGGAGGATTATAGAAGGGAACATGTCAACTGGTCGCATGCAGACAATGCAGAGTACATGAGGATTCTGGAAGAATTCTTAGAAGGACTAATAACTACGTTTCACAAAGCTCTGAATCTGGATAAGATCGCTGCTTGTGTGCAAAAGACTGATGAAAGAGTGGAGGATTTCTTGGCCAGACTGGAGGAAGTATTTAAAGAACATTCTGGACTTCAACCTGATGCAGACCAGACATTGGTCCGTTCAAAGGACATCTCAGATCCGCTTTTCTGCGGAACCTCAGAGAAGAGCTGAGGCGAGAAGTGGAAAAATCGTGCATCGAGCCAGATCGCGCAAGAATGAGTGAGATCGTCCGTCATGCTGTACACGCCGAAAGACAAACAGGCAAGAAAGAGCTTCAGAAGAAAAACACACAAGATAAAGAACTCCACATGGCTCTAATGAATATCGGAGTAGAGCATGGAGGAAGAGGAAACGGGAGGAGAGAAGGTCAGTGGCGTGGACGTGGAAGAGGGAGACGAGGTTTTAAACCCTCTAGCACCTATGATCCAGAGAAATGTTTCAATTGCGGAAAGACGGGGCACTGGCGGAACGACTGTCCGAAGCCTCTGAGACCAATGGGGTCAAAGAAAAGGTAGATGGAAGTGAGGAGGTGAGGCATCATTCCGAGGGTGGTGAGTATGATTCCCCTTAGCATATGCAATGAAGAAATGCTTTTTCCTACTGTATGCAATGAAGATCTGCTTAGCTCACATTCCATGATGAATGAAACCGCTTTCTGAACTTTGCTAAAATGCACAATGTTTGTGTGCAACAAACTGCTTGAATTTTTGATAGATTCAGGGGCAATAAATAGCCTACTTTGATTCACAAAAAGTGTTTAAATTTGCCAGAGTCTAAACTAGCTGTGTTTTCCCTAAATGCTAGTGACTCTAATGTAAAATAATTTATGTCAAAAGGGTGCAATGTGAGTTGGGAAGTGTCAAATTTCAACACAGGTTTCTCATGTCTGACTGCTGCCCGATTCATTTGCTGGGCAGAGTCATAATGTGTATGATGACAGATTGAGCATGATACCAACACGACCCAAGTGCAGCGCTCGTACAGCTGTACGATGTAATATTGAATTACGTAAGTATGATGTAGAATGTATTGCCTCACAGAGCCTCATGACGTTGATTGCAATGGTGTGGGGAGCTGTGGGTGTTTTGCTGACAAATATGCGCACGCCATAGAATGGGTTAAAAGGGATGACGTGCAATATTCAAATTTGTTGCATGCCCATCGTGAGAATCATGCCTGTCTGTCAGCAACAAGGGGACTTGAAGTGTTTTCACACACAAAAAGATTAATGAAGAGTATTTACATACCAGAAATTTTGGGAAAGGTGCCCGTTCAACTGATGGTAACAGGAACATATTATTTGGGGTGATTAGGAACTGTGAGCCTGTTGTGATAACGCCCAAGGGACATTTTTGTCCATGCAAACAGCAATTCTCCCTTGAATCAGAAGCCTCAAACCAGAAGCCTTCAATGGCATAAGGCCAATATTTAATGAGTTTAAAAAGATTTTTTAAAAAAGGCATAGTTGTGCCATGTCCAAATTTACCGGTGCGCAGGCCTTTGTTTTCCAGTTTAAAAGATAAGAGAAAAAGAACACAAAGTAAATGTTTCCGAAGTCCAGCTGGCAAAATGATTTGTTCATTTTTGGGTCACGAAATTACTGACCGTGGCAGATGGTCTGCAATTTCAGACATCGCACGCCCAAAAACAAAGAAGCAACTATTGAAATTTTTAGGGATGACCTCTTACTGTAGAAATTTCATTTTGAGGTACACAGAGATGGAAAAACATCTCACGGTATTGATTCACGGGAAGCCCATGACTGCAAATGCGCAGTTTGAATGGACTGATGCAGGGGTTGAGGCTTTTGGTAATCTCAAGCGAGCTCTGCAATCTGCGCCTGCGCTAGGTATCCCAAACCCAGACAAACCATTCACACAAATGGTAGACGAAAAAGACGGCACAATAATCTCTGTGCTGCTCCAAAAACACGGAGACCAGCTGCGCCCCGTTGCTTATCTTTCATCCAGATTAGATGGTGTGGCACAAGGTCTCCCACCGTGCCTGCGCGCAGTAGCAGCGGCAGAGAAAGCAGTGATGGCCTATTGGGAGTTTGTTGGTTATTCTCCCCTTACTGTGTTTGTTCCCCATGCAGTGGCCATGATTCTGTTAGAACAACGAGTGTCACATTTATCTACAGCGAGGTGGCTGAGATATACTCTGACGTTGTTGGAATTGCCAAACATCACGGTAGGGAGATGTAACACACTAAACCCAGCCAAGTTGATGCCAATTACTGACAATGGTGACCCACACAACTGTGTTGCCACTTTAGAGCAAGTCTGCTCGCCACGTGTTGATCTCAGAGACGAACCTCTGCTAAATGCAGACTTGACTTTCTATGTAGATGGCAGTGCACGAAAAGATGAGGCAGGAAAGAATCACGTGGGGTTTGCTGTTGTGTCTGATTTTGAAACAGTACAGTCAGGCCGCCTGCCTGACCATTTCTCTGCTCAAACAGCAGAGCTCATTGCACTCACACGCGCATGCGAATTGGCAGAGGGTAAAAGTGTCAACATTCACACAGACAGTAGATATGCATTTGATGTAACTTGTGATTTTGGCACACTTTGGAAACACAGGAACTTTGTAAAAGCGGATGGTAAAAACATTCTTAATCACACACAGGTTGCTGATTTACTATCTGCCATTCTTCTCCCATCAGCCATTGTTGTGTGTGACTGTGACACACACACCCCCATCTATGCCACACACACTTTTGTATCTGAAACTATTTTTTGCAGGAAGCCGACGAGCTGACCTTGCAGCAAAGCAAGCAACATCAGAGACAGACAGATTGTCTCCAGAAATCACTAACAAAACTCTTTCTCTTGCAGAGATGCAAACATTTTGCAGAACCGGATAAGCATGCACTCTGCAAGGAGTGCTCATGTAAATACACAGACAATGTGCTTCACCTGTTTGCCAAAACATTTTTTCCCTGCTTTTGCGATTTTGACGCATGGCCTAGACCACGCGTCAAAAGGGGGGATGTTGCAAAGGCAATGTGTGTTTGTGTTTTTGCTCTCAAAATATTTTTGCAGGTCAAAGGAGCAGTAGCAAATGGAGCTGACAAATCATTACACAGCTTCCAGGAAGTCGTAGGAAAGACATGCCTCCCACTGCAAAAAGGTGTCCAAGGAGTGGCAACTCCAACCATAGGCCCATCACAATGGCATCCACATGGCTCTTCGCATGGGTCGTGCTGACTCAAACGACAGGAGGAGATTCGCAAAGGAGAATCAATTGTTCGAGTCGGGGACGCATCGAACCCCGAGAAATTAGAGATTATAGAATTTTGTTTCTGTGCAACACTATATTCCAAGTTTAATAAAATGGTATGGGGAGGGAAAGTGTTACCCTAATTCTGCTAGGTACTGGAGAACAATATGTATTTGTGTAGAGGTACGTGTACCTCAATTGATGTTGTGAATAAGGCAACAAAATTTAAAATGTGGGCCATTATGTCCCCTGGGACGGCCAAATAAAAAGGCAAAGGAGAAAGTTTTAGACTCGCTCTAATTTAGAAAATTTTAATTATGAGGGAACGGGAGCAATTTCACAAATGAGAGTGGAAATATGGAAAGTGACGAAGGCTGAAGCAGGTGGTGTTACCAATTCTAGTGGGATTTTAAGAACTGTTTAGATAGATAGAATGAAACCTGTAAGAGAAAGGGCGTTGCTCATCTTACATGGTCAAAGTATAACGATTTTGGTTATCATATATGATAAAAGGGGGGAATGTAATGGAAATTTTCTAGTCTAGCTTCTTGATGTGTCTATCTATATGGTTATGAAGTTTTTATCCATGTTTTCTTCTCTATGTTATCATGTTTTTCTCTATACGCGTCATACCACTCTGCCTTTGCCCTCGAGCAGATGCCAAGATGTTCTGTTTGGAATAACGGGCATCACTTCTCGGAAACCAGCTCGGGATTCTGGCTAGGGGGCAAAGGGGGGGGGGAGTCACGTTTTAATATATAAACTCTGGGTGCAGGAGGAAAGAGCGCCTTTGCTCTGCACCATGCTCATTGCTTATGATGTAGATTAAACGACAATTAAAATACTTTGCAAAGTACCTGATGTCTCTGTATATTGCGTTTGTCAAAATTGACTCACCTTGATGAAGGAATAAGAAAATTCCACAACAGTGCATCAATGGATGATGAGAATGTCAGTTTTGACAAAGAACACTGTTCATTACTGAAATGCTCTAATTGAGCTGTAGAATGTCAGAAACAAGCTTTCTGAGCTGAAAACTGCATTTTGTGACAAAGTGCATCAGTGGATGATGAGAATGTCAGTTTTGACGAAGAACACAGTTCATTACTGAAATGCTCTCAATGAGCTGTTAGAATGTCAGAAACAAGCATTCTGAGCTGAAAACTGCATTTTATGACAAAGTGCATCAGTGGATGATGAGAATGTCAGTTTTTGACAAAGAACACTGTTCATTACTGAAATGCTCTAATTGAGCTGTTAGAATGTCAGAAACAAGCTTTCTGAGCTGAAAACTGCATTTTGTGACAAAGTGCATCAGTGGATGATGAGAATGTCAGTTTTGACAAAGAACACTGTTCATTACAAAAAAGCTCTAATTGAGATGTTAGAATGTCAGAAACAAGCTTTCTGAGCAGAAAAATGCATTTTGTGACATAGTTATTCAGTGGATGATGCTAATGTCAGTTTTGACAAAGAACACTGTTCATTACTGAAATGCTCTAATTGAGCTGTTAGAATGTCAGAAACAAGCTTTCTGAGCTGAAATCTGCATTTTGTGACAAAGTTCATCAGTGGATGATGAGAATGTCAGTTTTGACAAAGAACACTGTTCATTACTGAAATGCTCTAATTGAGGTGTTAGAATGTCAGAAACAAGCTTTCTGAGCTAAAAACTGCATTTTGTGACAAAGTGCATCAGTGGATGATGAGAATGTCAGTTTTGACAAAGAACACTATTCATTTCTGAAATGCTCTAATTGAGCTGTTAGAATGTCAGAAACAAGCTTTCTGAGCTGAAAACTGCATTTTGTAACAAAGTGCATCAGTGGATGATGAGAATGTCAGTTTTGACAAAGAACACTGTTCATTTCTGAAATGCTCTCAATGAGCTGTTAGAATGTCAGAAATAAGCTTTCTGAGCTGAAAACTGCATTTTGTGACAAAGTGCATCAGTGGATGATGAGAATGTCAGTTTTGACAAAGAACACTGTTCAATACTGAAATGCTCTAATTGAGCTGTTAGAATGTCAGAAACAAGCTTTCTGAGCTGAAAACTGCATTTTGTGACAAAGTGCATCAGTGGATGATGAGAATGTCAGTTTTGACAAAGAACACTGTTCATTACTGAAATGCTCTAATTGAGCTGTTAGAATGTCAGAAACAAGCTTTCTGAGCTGAAAACTGCATTTTGTGACAAAGTGCATCAGTGGATGATGAGAATGTCAGTTTTGACAAAGAACACTGTTCATTTCAAAAAAGCTCTAATTGAGCTGTTAGAATGTCAGAAACAAGCTGTCTGAGCAGAAAAATCTATTTTGTGACATAGTGATTCAGTGGATGATGAGAATGTCAGTTTTGACAAAGAACACTGTTCACTACTGAAATGCTCTCAATGAGCTGTTAGAATGTCAGAAACAAGCTTTCTGAGCTGAAAACTACATTTTGTGACAAAGTGGATCAGTGGATGATGAGAATGTCAGTTTTGACAAAGAACACTGTTCATTACTGAAATGCTCTCAATGAGCTGTTAGAATGTCAGAAACAAGCTTTCTGAGCTGAAAACTACATTTTGTAAAAAAGTGTATCAGTGGATGATGAGAATGTCAGTTTTGACAATGAATACTGTTCATTACTAAAATGCTCTAAATGAGCTGTTAGAATGTCAGAAACAAGCTTTCTGAGCGGAAAACTGCATTTTGTGACAAAGTGCATCAGTGGATGATGAGAATGTCAGTTTTTGACAAAAAACACTGTTCATTACAAAAAAGCTCTAATTGAGCTGTTAGAATGTCAGAAACAAGCTTTCTGAGCAGAAAAATGCATTTTGTGACATAGTGATTCAGTGGATGATACTAATGTCAGTTTTGACAAAGAACACTGTTCATTACTGAAATGCTCTAATTGAGCTGTTAGAATGTCAGAAACAAGCTTTCTGAGCTGAAATCTGCATTTTGTGACAAAGTTCATCAGTGGATGATGAGAATGTCAGTTTTGACAAAGAACACTGTTCATTACTAAAATGCTCTAATTGAGCTGTTAGAATGTCAGAAACAAGCTTTCTGAGCAGAAATCTGCATTTTGTGACAAAGTGATTCAGTGGATGATGAGAATGTCAGTTTTGACAAAGAATACTGTTCATTACTAAAATGCTCTAATTGAGCTGTTAGAATGTCAGAAACAAGCTTTCTGAGCTGAAAACTGCATTTTGTGACAAAGTGCATCAGTGGATGATGAGAATGTCAGTTTTTGACAAAGAACACTGTTCATTACTGAAATGCTCTAATTGAGCTGTTAGAATGTCAGAAACAAGCTTTCTGAGCTGAAAACTGCATTTTGTGACAAAGTGCATCAGTGGATGATGAGAATGTCAGTTTTTGACAAAGAACACTGTTCATTACTGAAATGCTCTAATTGAGCTGTTAGAATGTCAGAAACAAGCTTTCTGAGCTGAAAACTGCATTTTGTGACAAAGTGCATCAGTGGATGATGAGAATGTCAGTTTTGACAAAGAACACTGTTCATTACAAAAAAGCTCTAATTGAGCTGTTAGAATGTCAGAAACAAGCTTTCTGAGCAGAAAAATGCATTTTGTGACATAGTTATTCAGTGGATGATGCTAATGTCAGTTTTGACAAAGAACACTGTTCATTACTGAAATGCTCTAATTGAGCTGTTAGAATGTCAGAAACAAGCTTTCTGAGCTGAAAACTGCATTTTGTGACAAAGTGCATCAGTGGATGATGAGAATGTCAGTTTTGACAAAGAACACTGTTCATTACAAAAAAGCTCTAATTGAGCTGTTAGAATGTCAGAAACAAGCTTTCTGAGCAGAAAATGCATTTTGTGACAAAGTTCATCAGTGGATGATGAGAATGTCAGTTTTGACAAAGAACACTGTTCATTACTAAAATGCTCTAATTGAGCTGTTAGAATGTCAAAAACAAGCTTTCTGAGCTGAAAACTACATTTTGTGACAAAGTCTATCAGTGGATGATGAGAATGTCAGTTTTGACAATGAATACTGTTCATTACTAAAATGCTCTAATTGAGCTGTTAGAATGTCAGAAACAAGCTTTCTGAGCTGAAAACTGCATTTTGTGACAAAGTGGATCAGTGGATGATGCGAATGTCAGTTTTGACAAAGAACACTGTTCATTACTAAAATGCTCTAATTGAGCTGTTAGAATGTCAGAAACAAGCTTTCTGAGCTGAAAACTGCATTTTGTGACAAAGTGCATAAGTGGATGATGAGAATGTCAGTTTTGACAAAGAACACTGTTCATTACTGAAATGCTCTCAATGAGCTGTTAGAATGTCAAAAACAAGCTTTCTGAGCTGAAAACTACATTTTGTGACAAAGTGTATCAGTGGATGATGAGAATGTCAGTTTTTGACAAAGAACACTGTTCATTACTGAAATGCTCTAATTGAGCTGTTAGAATGTCAGAAACAAGCTTTCTGAGCTGAAAACTGCATTTTGTGACAAAGTGCATCAGTGGATGATGAGAATGTCAGTTTTGACAAAGAACACTGTTCATTACAAAAAAGCTCTAATTGAGCTGTTAGAATGTCAGAAACAAGCTTTCTGAGCAGAAAAATGCATTTTGTGACATAGTTATTCAGTGGATGATGCTAATGTCAGTTTTGACAAAGAACACTGTTCATTACTGAAATGCTCTAATTGAGCTGTTAGAATGTCAGAAACAAGCTTTCTGAGCTGAAATCTGCATTTTGTGACAAAGTTCATCAGTGGATGATGAGAATGTCAGTTTTGACAAAGAACACTGTTCATTACTGAAATGCTCTAATTGAGGTGTTAGAATGTCAGAAACAAGCTTTCTGAGCTAAAAACTGCATTTTGTGACAAAGTGCATTAGTGGATGATGAGAATGTCAGTTTTGACAAAGAACACTATTCATTTCTGAAATGCTCTCAATGAGTTGTTAGAATGTCAGAAATAAGCCTTCTGAGCTGAAAACTGCATTTTGTAACAAAGTGCATCAGTGGATGATGAGAATGTCAGTTTTGACAAAGAACACTGTTCAATACTGAAATGCTCTAATTGAGCTGTTAGAATGTCAGAAACAAGCTTTCTGAGCTGAAAACTGCATTTTGTGACAAAGTGCATCAGTGGATGATGAGAATGTCAGTTTTGACAAAGAACACTGTTCATTTCTGAAATGCTCTCAATGAGCTGTTAGAATGTCAGAAATAAGCTTTCTGAGCTGAAAACTGCATTTTGTGACAAAGTGCATCAGTGGATGATGAGAATGTCAGTTTTGACACAGAACAATGTTCAATACTGAAATGCTCTAATTGAGCTGTTAGAATGTCAGAAACAAGCTTTCTGAGCTGAAAACTGCATTTTGTGACAAAGTGCATCAGTGGATGATGAGAATGTCAGTTTTGACAAAGAACACTGTTCATTACTGAAATGCTCTAATTGAGCTGTTAGAATGTCAGAAACAAGCTTTCTGAGCTGAAAACTGCATTTTGTGACAAAGTGCATCAGTGGATGATGAGAATGTCAGTTTTGACAAAGAACACTGTTCATTACAAAAAAGCTCTAATTGAGCTGTTAGAATGTCAGAAACAAGCTGTCTGAGAAGAAAAATCTATTTTGTGACATAGTGATTCAGTGGATGATGAGAATGTCAGTTTTGACAAAGAACACTGTTCACTACTGAAATGCTCTCAATGAGCTGTTAGAATGTCAGAAACAAGCTTTCTGAGCTGAAAACTGCATTTTGTGACAAAGTGCATCAGTGGATGATGAGAATGTCAGTTTTGACAATGAATACTGTTCATTACTAAAATGCTCTAATTGAGCTGTTAGAATGTCAGAAACAAGCTTTCTGAGCTGAAAACTACATTTTGTGACAAAGTGTATCAGTGGATGATGAGAATGTCAGTTTTGACAAAGAACACTGTTCATTACTAAAATGCTCTAATTGAGCTGTTAGAATGTCAGAAACAAGCTTTCTGAGCTGAAAACTGCATTTTGTGACAAAGTGCATAAGTGGATGATGAGAATGTCAGTTTTGACAAAGAACACTGTTCATTACTGAAATGCTCTCAATGAGCTGTTAGAATGTCAAAAACAAGCTTTCTGAGCTGAAAACTACATTTTGTGACAAAGTGTATCAGTGGATGATGAGAATGTCAGTTTTTGACAAAGAACACTGTTCATTACTGAAATGCTCTAATTGAGCTGTTAGAATGTCAGAAACAAGCTTTCTGAGCTGAAAACTGCATTTTGTGACAAAGTGCATCAGTGGATGATGAGAATGTCAGTTTTGACAAAGAACACTGTTCATTACAAAAAAGCTCTAATTGAGCTGTTAGAATGTCAGAAACAAGCTTTCTGAGCAGAAAAATGCATTTTGTGACATAGTTATTCAGTGGATGATGCTAATGTCAGTTTTGACAAAGAACACTGTTCATTACTGAAATGCTCTAATTGAGCTGTTAGAATGTCAGAAACAAGCTTTCTGAGCTGAAATCTGCATTTTGTGACAAAGTTCATCAGTGGATGATGAGAATGTCAGTTTTGACAAAGAACACTGTTCATTACTGAAATGCTCTAATTGAGGTGTTAGAATGTCAGAAACAAGCTTTCTGAGCTAAAAACTGCATTTTGTGACAAAGTGCATTAGTGGATGATGAGAATGTCAGTTTTGACAAAGAACACTATTCATTTCTGAAATGCTCTCAATGAGTTGTTAGAATGTCAGAAATAAGCCTTCTGAGCTGAAAACTGCATTTTGTAACAAAGTGCATCAGTGGATGATGAGAATGTCAGTTTTGACAAAGAACACTGTTCAATACTGAAATGCTCTAATTGAGCTGTTAGAATGTCAGAAACAAGCTTTCTGAGCTGAAAACTGCATTTTGTGACAAAGTGCATCAGTGGATGATGAGAATGTCAGTTTTGACAAAGAACACTGTTCATTTCTGAAATGCTCTCAATGAGCTGTTAGAATGTCAGAAATAAGCTTTCTGAGCTGAAAACTGCATTTTGTGACAAAGTGCATCAGTGGATGATGAGAATGTCAGTTTTGACACAGAACAATGTTCAATACTGAAATGCTCTAATTGAGCTGTTAGAATGTCAGAAACAAGCTTTCTGAGCTGAAAACTGCATTTTGTGACAAAGTGCATCAGTGGATGATGAGAATGTCAGTTTTGACAAAGAACACTGTTCATTACTGAAATGCTCTAATTGAGCTGTTAGAATGTCAGAAACAAGCTTTCTGAGCTGAAAACTGCATTTTGTGACAAAGTGCATCAGTGGATGATGAGAATGTCAGTTTTGACAAAGAACACTGTTCATTACAAAAAAGCTCTAATTGAGCTGTTAGAATGTCAGAAACAAGCTGTCTGAGAAGAAAAATCTATTTTGTGACATAGTGATTCAGTGGATGATGAGAATGTCAGTTTTGACAAAGAACACTGTTCACTACTGAAATGCTCTCAATGAGCTGTTAGAATGTCAGAAACAAGCTTTCTGAGCTGAAAACTACATTTTGTGACAAAGTGGATCAGTGGATGATGAGAATGTCAGTTTTGACAAAGAACACTGTTCATTACTAAAATGCTCTCAATGAGCTGTTAGAATGTCAGAAACAAGCTTTCTGAGCTGAAAACTACATTTTGTAAAAAAGTGTATCAGTGGATGATGAGAATGTCAGTTTTGACAATGAATACTGTTCATTACTAAAATGCTCTAAATGAGCTGTTAGAATGTCAGAAACAAGATTTCTGAGCGGAAAACTGCATTTTGTGACAAAGTGCATCAGTGGATGATGAGAATGTCAGTTTTTGACAAAGAACACTGTTCATTACAAAAAAGCTCTAATTGAGCTATTAGAATGTCAGAAACAAGCTTTCTGAGCAGAAAAATGCATTTTGTTACATAGTGATTCAGTGGATGATACTAATGTCAGTTTTGACAAAGAACACTGTTCATTACTGAAATGCTCTAATTGAGCTGTTAGAATGTCAGAAACAAGCTTTCTGAGCTGAAATCTGCATTTTGTGACAAAGTTCATCAGTGGATGATGAGAATGTCAGTTTTGACAAAGAACACTGTTCATTACTAAAATGCTCTAATTGAGCTGTTAGAATGTCAGAAACAAGCTTTCTGAGCAGAAATCTGCATTTTGTGACAAAGTGATTCAGTGGATGATGAGAATGTCAGTTTTGACAAAGAATACTGTTCATTACTAAAATGCTCTAATTGAGCTGTTAGAATGTCAGAAACAAGCTTTCTGAGCTGAAAACTGCATTTTGTGACAAAGTGCATCAGTGGATGATGAGAATGTCAGTTTTTGACAAAGAACACTGTTCATTACTGAAATGCTCTAATTGAGCTGTTAGAATGTCAGAAACAAGCTTTCTGAGCTGAAAACTGCATTTTGTGACAAAGTGCATCAGTGGATGATGAGAATGTCAGTTTTGACAAAGAACACTGTTCATTACAAAAAAGCTCTAATTGAGCTGTTAGAATGTCAGAAACAAGCTTTCTGAGCAGAAAAATGCATTTTGTGACATAGTTATTCAGTGGATGATGCTAATGTCAGTTTTGACAAAGAACACTGTTCATTACTGAAATGCTCTAATTGAGCTGTTAGAATGTCAGAAACAAGCTTTCTGAGCTGAAAACTGCATTTTGTGACAAAGTGCATCAGTGGATGATGAGAATGTCAGTTTTGACAAAGAACACTGTTCATTACTAAAATGCTCTAATTGAGGTGTTAGAATGTCAGAAACAAGCTTTCTGAGCTGAAAACTGCATTTTGTGACAAAGTGCATCAGTGGATGATGAGAATGTCAGTTTTGACAAAGAACACTGTTCATTACTAACATGCTCTAACAGAGCTGTTAGAATGTCAGAAACAAGCTTTCTGAGCTGAAAACTGCATTTTGTGACAAAGAGCATCAGTGGATGATGAGAATGTCAGTTTTGACAAAGAACACTGTTCATTACAAAAAAGCTCTAATTGAGCTGTTAGAATGTCAGAAACAAGCTTTCTGAGCAGAAAAATCTATTTTGTGACATAGTGATTCAGTGGATGATGAGAATGTCTGTTTTGACAAAGAACACTGTTCATTACTGAAATGCTCTAATTGAGCTGTTAGAATGTCAGAAACAAGCTTTCTGAGCTGAAATCTGCATTTTGTGACAAAGTGCATCAGTGGATGATGAGAATGTCAGTTTTGACAAAGAACAGGGGAGACTACTTAGCGCTAAACAGTCTGGTTAAAGAGAAGTGACTACTCAAAATCGAGATAGATTTTAAAGAGTCTGAAAAGAGAAGTGACTACTCTAAATCGAGATAGATTTTAAAGAGTCTGAAAAGAGAAGTGACTACTCTAAATCGAGATAGATTTTAAAGAGTCTGAAAAGAGAAGTGACTACTCTAAATCGAGATAGATTTTAAAGAGTCTGAAAAGAGAAGTGACTACTCTGAATTAAAAATGGGGCAGGGAAGCTCCCATATGAATATGGATAAACCAACATACAGAGAAATGAGGAAAAGGTGGGGAATGGGAAGTTTACAAGGTGTACCCTATTTAATGGAAAAAGCTAACTTTCCAGAAAACGGTACATTTAGTACCACAAAATTAGGGAAAATAAGAGAACACATGGGGGAAAAAGACATATTTAAAATGTCTACAAAAGAAAGGGAAAAATATGACGAAGCGTGTAAATGTTTAGAATTATGGGAAAAGGAAGCAAATAGACGTGACTATGTTTTTAAAGAAATGGCATTGGAAGAACTGCCACCACCGAAAACTCCATTGTACCCTGTTTTTCTTGAGTATAATGATTTAACCCCTCTGTCTCCTTTACCCCCATCTATGACTTGCTACAACCACCAACCGGAGGATGATTGTGTCCCTCCTCACCGGCATCTGAACCCGATCGAGGCAGCTCCAGTGCCCCCACCAGTGTCTCCACCAGCACCAGTGCCACACATGCCACAGCCCGTGGTGTGTCAAAAGCAGGAAAGAGCGCAACCAGCACCGACGTATAAAGAACTTTTGACATTTTGCAAAGAATTCTCACCCTCAATGAAAGAATTAGAGAGACTGTTGAAAGTCAAACTGAAACCATCTGACCTAAGAAAGTTACAGGGTAAATGGCCTGTGGAGGATTATAGAAGGGAACATGTCAACTGGTCGCATGCAGACAATGCAGAGTACATGAGGATTCTGGAAGAATTCTTAGAAGGACTAATAACTACGTTTCACAAAGCTCTGAATCTGGATAAGATCGCTGCTTGTGTGCAAAAGACTGATGAAAGAGTGGAGGATTTCTTGGCCAGACTGGAGGAAGTATTTAAAGAACATTCTGGACTTCAACCTGATGCAGACCAGACATTGGTCCGTTCAAAGGACATCTCAGATCCGCTTTTCTGCGGAACCTCAGAGAAGAGCTGAGGCGAGAAGTGGAAAAATCGTGCATCGAGCCAGATCGCGCAAGAATGAGTGAGATCGTCCGTCATGCTGTACACGCCGAAAGACAAACAGGCAAGAAAGAGCTTCAGAAGAAAAACACACAAGATAAAGAACTCCACATGGCTCTAATGAATATCGGAGTAGAGCATGGAGGAAGAGGAAACGGGAGGAGAGAAGGTCAGTGGCGTGGACGTGGAAGAGGGAGACGAGGTTTTAAACCCTCTAGCACCTATGATCCAGAGAAATGTTTCAATTGCGGAAAGACGGGTCACTGGCGGAACGACTGTCCGAAGCCTCTGAGACCAATGGGGTCAAAGAAAAGGTAGATGGAAGTGAGGAGGTGAGGCATCATTCCGAGGGTGGTGAGTATGATTCCCCTTAGCATATGCAATGAAGAAATGCTTTTTCCTACTGTATGCAATGAAGATCTGCTTAGCTCACATTCCATGATGAATGAAACCGCTTTCTGAACTTTGCTAAAATGCACAATGTTTGTGTGCAACAAACTGCTTGAATTTTTGATAGATTCAGGGGCAATAAATAGCCTACTTTGATTCACAAAAAGTGTTTAAATTTGCCAGAGTCTAAACTAGCTGTGTTTTCCCTAAATGCTAGTGACTCTAATGTAAAATAATTTATGTCAAAAGGGTGCAATGTGAGTTGGGAAGTGTCAAATTTCAACACAGGTTTCTCATGTCTGACTGCTGCCCGATTCATTTGCTGGGCAGAGTCATAATGTGTATGATGACAGATTGAGCATGATACCAACACGACCCAAGTGCAGCGCTCGTACAGCTGTACGATGTAATATTGAATTACGTAAGTATGATGTAGAATGTATTGCCTCACAGAGCCTCATGACGTTGATTGCAATGGTGTGGGGAGCTGTGGGTGTTTTGCTGACAAATATGCGCACGCCATAGAATGGGTTAAAAGGGATGACGTGCAATATTCAAATTTGTTGCATGCCCATCGTGAGAATCATGCCTGTCTGTCAGCAACAAGGGGACTTGAAGTGTTTTCACACACAAAAAGATTAATGAAGAGTATTTACATACCAGAAATTTTGGGAAAGGTGCCCGTTCAACTGATGGTAACAGGAACATATTATTTGGGGTGATTAGGAACTGTGAGCCTGTTGTGATAACGCCCAAGGGAAATTTTTGTCCATGCAAACAGCAATTCTCCCTTGAATCAGAAGCCTCAAACCAGAAGCCTTCAATGGCATAAGGCCAATATTTAATGAGTTTAAAAAGATTTTTTAAAAAAGGCATAGTTGTGCCATGTCCAAATTTACCGGTGCGCAGGCCTTTGTTTTCCAGTTTAAAAGATAAGAGAAAAAGAACACAAAGTAAATGTTTCCGAAGTCCAGCTGGCAAAATGATTTGTTCATTTTTGGGTCACGAAATTACTGACCGTGGCAGACGGTCTGCAATTTCAGACATCGCACGCCCAAAAACAAAGAAGCAACTATTGAAATTTTTAGGGATGACCTCTTACTGTAGAAATTTCATTTTGAGGTACACAGAGATGGAAAAACATCTCACGGTATTGATTCACGGGAAGCCCATGACTGCAAATGCGCAGTTTGAATGGACTGATGCAGGGGTTGAGGCTTTTGGTAATCTCAAGCGAGCTCTGCAATCTGCGCCTGCGCTAGGTATCCCAAACCCAGACAAACCATTCACACAAATGGTAGACGAAAAAGACGGCACAATAATCTCTGTGCTGCTCCAAAAACACGGAGACCAGCTGCGCCCCGTTGCTTATCTTTCATCCAGATTAGATGGTGTGGCACAAGGTCTCCCACCGTGCCTGCGCGCAGTAGCAGCGGCAGAGAAAGCAGTGATGGCCTATTGGGAGTTTGTTGGTTATTCTCCCCTTACTGTGTTTGTTCCCCATGCAGTGGCCATGATTCTGTTAGAACAACGAGTGTCACATTTATCTACAGCGAGGTGGCTGAGATATACTCTGACGTTGTTGGAATTGCCAAACATCACGGTAGGGAGATGTAACACACTAAACCCAGCCAAGTTGATGCCAATTACTGACAATGGTGACCCACACAACTGTGTTGCCACTTTAGAGCAAGTCTGCTCGCCACGTGTTGATCTCAGAGACGAACCTCTGCTAAATGCAGACTTGACTTTCTATGTAGATGGCAGTGCACGAAAAGATGAGGCAGGAAAGAATCACGTGGGGTTTGCTGTTGTGTCTGATTTTGAAACAGTACAGTCAGGCCGCCTGCCTGACCATTTCTCTGCTCAAACAGCAGAGCTCATTGCACTCACACGCGCATGCGAATTGGCAGAGGGTAAAAGTGTCAACATTCACACAGACAGTAGATATGCATTTGATGTAACTTGTGATTTTGGCACACTTTGGAAACACAGGAACTTTGTAAAAGCGGATGGTAAAAACATTCTTAATCACACACAGGTTGCTGATTTACTATCTGCCATTCTTCTCCCATCAGCCATTGTTGTGTGTGACTGTGACACACACACCCCCATCTATGCCACACACACTTTTGTATCTGAAACTATTTTTTGCAGGAAGCCGACGAGCTGACCTTGCAGCAAAGCAAGCAACATCAGAGACAGACAGATTGTCTCCAGAAATCACTAACAAAACTCTTTCTCTTGCAGAGATGCAAACATTTTGCAGAACCGGATAAGCATGCACTCTGCAAGGAGTGCTCATGTAAATACACAGACAATGTGCTTCACCTGTTTGCCAAAACATTTTTTCCCTGCTTTTGCGATTTTGACGCATGGCCTAGACCACGCGTCAAAAGGGGGGATGTTGCAAAGGCAATGTGTGTTTGTGTTTTTGCTCTCAAAATATTTTTGCAGGTCAAAGGAGCAGTAGCAAATGGAGCTGACAAATCATTACACAGCTTCCAGGAAGTCGTAGGAAAGACATGCCTCCCACTGCAAAAAGGTGTCCAAGGAGTGGCAACTCCAACCATAGGCCCATCACAATGGCATCCACATGGCTCTTCGCAAGGGTCGTGCTGACTCAAACGACAGGAGGAGATTCGCAAAGGAGAATCAATTGTTCGAGTCGGGGACGCATCGAACCCCGAGAAATTAGAGATTATAGAATTTTGTTTCTGTGCAACACTATATTCCAAGTTTAATAAAATGGTATGGGGAGGGAAAGTGTTACCCTAATTCTGCTAGGTACTGGAGAACAATATGTATTTGTGTAGAGGTACGTGTACCTCAATTGATGTTGTGAATAAGGCAACAAAATTTAAAATGTGGGCCATTATGTCCCCTGGGACGGCCAAATAAAAAGGCAAAGGAGAAAGTTTTAGACTCGCTCTAATTTAGAAAATTTTAATTATGAGGGAACGGGAGCAATTTCACAAATGAGAGTGGAAATATGGAAAGTGACGAAGGCTGAAGCAGGTGGTGTTACCAATTCTAGTGGGATTTTAAGAACTGTTTAGATAGATAGAATGAAACCTGTAAGAGAAAGGGCGTTGCTCATCTTACATGGTCAAAGTATAACGATTTTGGTTATCATATATGATAAAAGGGGGGAATGTAATGGAAATTTTCTAGTCTAGCTTCTTGATGTGTCTATCTATATGGTTATGAAGTTTTTATCCATGTTTTCTTCTCTATGTTATCATGTTTTTCTCTATACGCGTCATACCACTCTGCCTTTGCCCTCGAGCAGATGCCAAGATGTTCTGTTTGGAATAACGGGCATCACTTCTCGGAAACCAGCTCGGGATTCTGGCTAGGGGGCAAAGGGGGGGGGGAGTCACGTTTTAATATATAAACTCTGGGTGCAGGAGGAAAGAGCGCCTTTGCTCTGCACCATGCTCATTGCTTATGATGTAGATTAAACGACAATTAAAATACTTTGCAAAGTACCTGATGTCTCTGTATATTGCGTTTGTCAAAATTGACTCACCTTGATGAAGGAATAAGAAAATTCCACAACAGTGCATCAATGGATGATGAGAATGTCAGTTTTGACAAAGAACACTGTTCATTACTGAAATGCTCTAATTGAGCTGTAGAATGTCAGAAACAA